>NW_027512650.1:300000-418398 GCF_048772815.1 Callospermophilus lateralis | reverse complement strand
GCTTTGATGGTCTCACTACGAAGGAAGCTAAAGCTCATGACAGCAACATATATTTCAGGATCCCAACCTCAGAGGCCATTTCCCAAGAATTCTTAGGCCAGCAGAGCTCCTTGTTTGTGGAGTGTTTACCCTGTCCTTTACTTTTGGAAACTCCTCTACCACCTCAAAAGTTGTGAACTCCCGAGCATATTCCATTCCATGTATGTATTCCTAGATTTTTACACTTTTCAACTCTAATTGTGTCTTACTTGGGGCGAAGGTAATGTCAAGGCATTGTTCTGGATGTGAGTGGGAAGATTTTTGTGTAGCACATATTTACATACACATTGGATTCATTTTCCAACTTTCCATTTGAAATACTTAATCCCTGACACTAACCTGTACCCTACTAGTCTCTGACTAATAATCCTAAAATGATGGTGAAAAATAACCCAAAAAGAATAGAAATACAAGCAGTTCAGAGGAGGCATGGTGTATAGTTGGAATTGCTTTTTGCATTATATAATGTAGGAGTTTTAAATCTAGTCAATTTTCTGTTGAAATAGTTCTAGATGTGTTTTTAAAATTAACAAATATGTGAATCCCTGTCTCCCTTTCTCTGTAGCCTATTCAGCACATGTATTTTTATATGCACATATAGAATCCTACCTGATATCACTTGTACACACATGTGAGGTGGCTGAATTGGCAGATGCAAATTGTGAGAAGAGATCACTCCTCCTAAACGCTGTTGGAACTGAAAATTCAACCTACGGGTGAGCTTCCTAGTTGAATAACATTATACATAAATCCATTTCAGTAAAATGAATATTTTTCGATCTTTGGATTATATATATTTGATGAAGATTTTCGATTGGCATATATATTGCTACCTTTTTTTTCTTTTATTGGTTGCTCAAAACATTACAAAGCTCTTGACATATCATATTTCATACATTAGATTCAAGTGGGTTATGAACTCCCATTTTTACTCCAAATATAGAATGCAGAATCACATCAGTTACACACCCATATTTTTACATAATGTCTTATTTGTTACTGTTGTATTCTGCTACCTTTCCTATGCCCTACTATCCCCCCTCCGCTCTCTTCCCATCTTCTCTCTCTACGCTACCTACTGTAATTCATTTCACTTATTGTTTATTTTTCCATTACACTCACAACCTCTTATATGTATTTTTTTTTGTAACAATAAGGGTCTCCCTCCATTACCATGCAATTTCTCTTTTCTCTACCTTTCCGTCCCACCTCATGTCTCTGCTTAATGTTAATCTTTTCTTCATGCTCTTCCTCTCTGCTCTGTTCTTAGTTGCTTTCATTATATCAAAGAAGTCATTTGGTATTTGTTTTTTTGGGATTGGCTAGCTTCACTAAGCATAATCTGCTCTAGTGCCATGCATTTCCCTGCAAATTCCATTATTTTGTCATTTTTTAGTGCTGTGTAATCCTCCATAGTATATAAAAAAAACATTTTATTTTATCCATTCATCTATTGAAGGTAATCTGGGTTGGTTCCACAGTGTAGCAATTGTGAATTGTGCTGCTATGAACATCGATTGGCAGTATCCCTGTAGTACGCTCTTTTAAGGTCTTCAGGGAATAGTGCGAGAAGGGCAATAGCTGGGTCAAATGGTGCTTCCATTCCCGGCCTTCCCAGGAATCTCCATACTGCTTTCCAAATTGGCTGCACCAGTTTCAGTCCCATCAGCAATGTACAAGAGTACCCTTTTCCCCACATCGTCGCCAGCACTTGTTGTTGTTTGACTTCATAATGGCTGCCAATCTCACTGGATTGAGATGGTATTTTAGGGTGGTTTTGATTTGCATTTCTCTGACTGCAAGAAATGGAGAGCATTTTTTCATGTACTTGTTGATTGATTCTATGTCCTCCTCTGAGAAGTGTCTGTTCAGGTCCTTGGCCCATTAGGTTATTTGTTATCTTATTGTCTAATTATTTGAGTTCTTTGTATACTTTGTATACTCTGGATATTAGGGCTCCATCTGAAGGGTGAGGAGTAAAAATTTGTTCCCATGATCTAGGCTCCATATTTACCTCTCTAATTGTTTCTCTTTCTGAGAAAAAAATTTTCAGTTTAAGTAACTCCCATTTGTTGATTCTTGTTATTAACTCTTGTGCTATGGGTGTCCTATTAAGGAATTTGGAGCCTGACCATACAATATGTAGATCGGAACCAACTTTTTCTTCTATCAGATGCAGAGTCTCTGATTTGAATCTAGCTCCTTGATCCACTTTGAGTTAACTTTTGTGCATGGCGAGAGAAAGGGATTCAGTTTCATTTTGTTGCATATGGATTTTCAGTTTTCCCAACACGATTGGTTGAAGATGCTATCCTTCCTCCATTGCAAGCTTTTAGCTCCTTTATCAAATATAAGATAGTTGTAGCTTTTTGGATTAGTCTCTGTGTCCTCCATTCTGTACCATTCGTCCACCCGCCTGTTTTGGTACCAGTACCATGCTGTTTTTTTTATTATTGCTCTGTAATATAGTTTGAAATCTGGTATCGCTATACCGCCTGATTCACACTTCCTGCTTAGAATTGCTTTTGCTATTCTGGGTCGTTTATTTTTCCATATGAATTTCATGATTGGTTTATCTATTTCTACAAAAAATTCATTTGGGATTTAGATTGGCATTTCATTAAACCTACAGACAACTTTTTAGTAATATCGCCATTTTGATGATGTTAGTTCTGCCTATCCATGAACAGGGTATATTTTTCAATCTTCTAAGATCTTATTCTACTTCTCTTTTTAGGGTTCTGTAGTTTGCATTGTATAAATCTTTCACCTCTTTTGTTAGGTTGATTCCCAAGTATTTAATTTTTTATGAGGATATTGTGAATGCAGTGTTTTTCCTCATTTTCATTTCAGAAGTTTTGTCGCTGATATACAGAAATGCCTTTGATTTATGCATGTTGATTTCATTTCCAGCCACATTGCTGAATTCATTTATTAGTTCTAGTAGTTTTTTTCTGTAGACCCTATTGGGTCTTCTATGTATAGAATCATGTCATCTTCAAATAGTGATAATTTAAGTTCTTTTTTTCCTATTTTTATGTCTTTAATGTCTTTCAACTTTCTAATTGCTCTGGCCAGTTTTTCGAGAACTATATTGAATAGAAGTGGTGATAGAGGACATCCCTGTCTTGTTCCAAATTTTAGAAAGAATGCCTTCAATTTTTCTCCATTCAGAATGATGCTAGCCTGAGGCTTAACATAGATAGTTTTTACAATGTCGAGGTATGTTCCTTTTATCCCTAGTTTTTCTAATGTTTTGAACGTAAAGGAATGCTCTACTTTTTCTAATGGTTTTTCTGCATCTATCAAGATCATCTTATGGTTCTTATTTTTAAGTCTATTGATGTTGTGAATAACATTTATTGATTTCCATATATTGAACCCTCCTTGCATCCCAGGGATGAATCCTAGTTGATCATGGTGCACAATTTTTTTGATGTGCCTTTGTATCCAAATCACCAGAATTTTAATGAAAATTTTTGCATCTAGGTTCATCAGAGATATTGGTCTGTTGTTTTCTTTCATTGAGGTGTCTTAGTCTGGTTTCAGAATCAGGGTGATGTTGGCCTCATAGAATGAATTTGGCAGAGCTCCCTGTTTTTCTATTTTCTGAATAACTTGAAAAGTATTGGTATTAATTCTTCTTTAAAGGTTTTGTAAAACTCCGCTGTATACCCATCCGATCCTGGGCTTTTCTTGGTTGGTAGTAGTTTGATTGCCTCTTCTATTTCATCGATTGATATTGGTCTGTTCAAATTGTGTGTATCCTCCTGACTCAGTCTAGGCAAATCATATGACTTAACAAATGTATCAATGTCTTCACTATTTTCTATTTTATTGGAATATAGGTTTTCAAAATAATTTCTAATTGTCTTCTGTATTTATGTAGCATCTGTTGTGATATTGCCTTTTTCATCCCGTATGTTAGTAATTTGAGTTCTCTCTCTTCTTCTCCTCGTTAGCATGGCTAAGGGTCTGTCAATCTTATTTATTTTTTCAAAGAACCAACTATTAGTTTTGTTAATTTTTTAATAGTTTCTTTTGTTTCAATTTCGTGATTTACTCTCTGATTTTAATAATTTCTTGCCTTCTGCTACATTTGCTGTTGTTTTGCTCTTCCTTTTCTAGGGCTTTGAGATTAAGTGAGAGCTCATTTATTTGTTGTTTTTGTTTTTTTCTTTTTTTGAGGAATGACCTCCAGGCGATGAATTTGCCTCTTGAATCTTGTTTCATTGTGTCCCATTGAATCTGATATGTTGTGTCTGTATTTTCATTTATTTCTAAGAATTTTTTGATTTCCTCCTTTATGTCTTCTGTAACCCATTGATCATTCAGTAACATATTGTTCATTTTCCATGTGATGTAGGATTTTTCCTTCCTTCTTTTACCGTTGGTTTCCAGTTTCATTCCATTGTGATCAGAAAAAAATTCATGGTATTATCTCCACCCTTTTATATTTACTGAGTGTTGCCCTATGGCATAATATATGGTCTATTTTTGAGAAGGATCCATGTGCTGGTGAGAAAAAAGTATATCCACTTGATGATGGTTGATATATTCTATATATGTCAGTTAAGTCTAGGGTATTGATTGTGATATTGAATTCTATATTTTCTTTATTCAACTTTTGTTTGGAGGATCTGTCCAATGGTGAGAGAGGTGAGTTGAAGTCTCCCATAATTATTGTGTTGTGGTCTATTTGATTCTTGAACTTGAGCAGAATTTGTTTTATAAATGTTGCAGCACCATTATTTGCTGCGTAAATATTGATAATTGTTATGTCTTGTTGGTGAATGGTTCCTTTCAACAGTATATAATGTCCTTCCTTATCCCTTTTGATTAAATTAGTCTTGAAGTCGATTTTATTCCATATGAGGATGGCCACCCCTGCTTGCTTACAAGGACCGTGTGCATGGTATAAATTTTCCCAACCTTTCACCTTCAGCCTGTGTATGTCTTTTCCATTCAGATGTGTCTCCTGGAAGCAACATATTGTTGGATTTGTTTTTTTTAATCCACGTTACAAGTCTATGTCACTTTATTGGAGAATTTAAGCCATTAAAGTTTAGAGTTAGTATTGATATATGGTTTGTATTGCCACCCGTCTTTGATTATTTATCTTTTTTTTTTAATTTAGTTTGTTTATCCATGATTAACTTTTCCCCCGCCCTCTGTCATTAATGAGGCACGTCCCACTGATGGTTTTCTTTGTTGATATTCATTTTTTCCTCGTGTAGTGTTTTCCTTAAGATGCTTTCCAATGCTGGTTTTCTGGCTGCAAGTTCTTTTAGCTTTTGTTTATCATGAAATGTTTTTATTTCGTTGTCTTACCTGAAGCTTAATTTTGCTGAATACAGATTTCTTGGTTGGCATCCATTGTTTTTAAGTGTTTGAAATACGTTGTTCCAGGATCTTCTCACTTTCAGCGTCTGTGATGAAAAATCTGTTGTTAACATTTTTGGTTTACCCCTGATTGTAATCTGCCTCCTTTCTCTTGTAGCTTTTAATATTTTCTCTTTGTTCTGTATATTGGATATCTTCATAACAATGTGTCTTGGCATTGGTCTACTGTGATTTTGTGTGCTCGGTGTCCTGTAAGCATCTACAATTTTTTTTATCCATTTCCATTTTTATTTCTGGAAAGTTTTCTGTAATTATTTCATACAGCAGGTTACTCATTCCCTTGGTTTGAATCTCTGTACCTTCCTCTATCCAGATGACTCATTAGTTTTTTTTTTTCTTATGTTATCCCATATCTCTTGGATGTTTTTCTCATGACTTTTTACCAGCATTTCTTTGTTGGCTAGACTTTTTTCAAGATGATATATTTTGTCTTTATTATCTGACATTCTGTCTTCTACTTGCTCCACTCTGTTAGTGATACTCTCAATTGAGTTTTTAATTTGTTTTATCATTTCCTTCATTTCTAGAATTATTGTTTGATTTTTTTAATAATCTCTATCTCCTAATTAAGATGCTTAATTTCTTTTTATATCTGTTTATGTAATTCATTTTCAATGTGTTCTTTCACTGTTTGGTTTTGATGTCTCGTATCCTCTTTAAGGTTCCATTCCATCTGTCTAAGGTATTTCTTGAGTTCTTTATATGACCATTTTTCTGATGACTTTAGGTCCTTCTGAATATTTAGGCTGTCCATCATTGTTTGTACTCCTTTTCTTCCTTGCTTTTTTATGCTGCTCATGTTACTTCTTGTTTTGTTTGACTGCTGAGTTACTGCTTACTCTTATAAATTTATTTGATGCTTGGGAGGAAAGATATTAGAAGGGAAGGGAAGAAGTCACTAAAGAGAATGAGAGTAGACAGGTAGAATTCAAGGAAGGGAGAATAAGAAAATTGAAAAGAAATGAAAAGACAAAAGAAAAAAATAGAAAATAAAGAAAGAAAAAAAATTTAAATAATAATTATAATTAAAAAATGAAAATTAAAATTTAAAATAATATTAATAATAATAATGATAAAATAATAAATAAAAAAATAAAAACATTAAAAAAGTTAAAGAACAACAACAACAAAAATGAAAATGAAAGAAATATAAAAAATATAAATTAAAAAAATAATAATAATACATGCAGTCATAGAGTTCAATTAACTTCTCTTTCAGTATGTGGAGCTGTGTGCACTGGGCCAAGCTCCTCCTCTGAATAAGTGGGAACCAATCACTGTGCAGCAGCTCTTCCTCCCAAACTTGGCGGATCTCCAATCCTGAGTGCCTAGGGCCTTCTCTTGTGCTTCCTCAAGCCATGCCCTGATCACCTGTGACGCTCACCACAATAGTGGTTACAAGCCAGAACTCTACTCCTGGCAGCCCTGTTTTCATGAACGCCTGTGCACACTCTCCCTGTTTGCCTCCCTCAGACCCTAAGTTTGTAGAGCTTGGGGCTGAGGACCCCCAGCGAATTTTCTTGCCCTCTGGGAGCCACACCACCGGTACGTGGTGTAAGAGACCTCAATTGTCAGCACTTGTGGGATCAGGAGCCCGGAATTCCACGCCGCTAGTCCCGAGCCAATCCAGATTCCCTAGGTCTGGCTATCGCGCTCACGGGAGAGCTGGAAGAGGCCCTTACGGCAGAGCTGGGAGGGGCCCTTAAGGTTTCCCCGCTGTGTTGAGAGAGATGGCTAGGGGATTACACACCTGTCACGCTGGTTTCAATGAAGTTATCTCCTCTGCCCGTGACATCATTTCTATGCTATGGTGGTATCCCATGCAAATGGTGACCGTTTGTTCCCTTTGCAAGGTAACCAACGCAACGGGTGGGTCCTGAGTGTCTCTCCCAAGCACCGTTTCAAGCCTGTGGCCACTGCCTTTGAAGGCTTGGTTGGCTTTTACCTCTGAAAGTTCAGAAGGGCCGAACAGTTATTTCAGAGGGATCTTAGTGCTGAGTCACGAGAACCAGGCAAACCGGAGGTTGAATGCAGCCGATCCAGGCTCGGTGTGTGTTCTGAGGGGCCCAGAATGTTCGCACCAGATCCACATTAGGTCAACATTGCCTAGTGATTCTGAGCAAACAGCATTTAGACAGTTTACGACTCCCGATGCCCGCGCAGCTGAAGAGGTCAGAGACTTGATTTTTCCATGCCTGCCTTCATGATGGATTTCCTGTATTGCTACTTTTTTATATCTGTGCATGTGAGTGTGTATGTATGAGAGTGTATATATATATATATACACTCTACAGATTTTTTAAAATATGAAATATATGTGTCTTATTATACACTCCCTAAATTCATTCATATTCATATATGTGTATTTATAATCAACTTTCCACAAGATTATTCTCAGAAATAATCATCCACCTGAAATACATATTTGTTTTCTAGTACTGAAAACTAAATTCAGTGAAAGGTGCAAACAAAACCTAATATTTCTACAGTTACTGAGCTAGTTTAACATCAATGCAAGTATATTCTTAGGGGACATGATGTGTATTTTGATTTTCATTTTTATTCAACACTTATACGTTACGATGTCTTCAGTTTATGCACATCATAGGATATATATTTCATTCAAAAGTTAGAAAATTTATAGGCATTTGTTTCACGATCAATCACTTTCTGATTCAGAACACATGATTCTTCTATGTTTCTTGACTGGTCTTTTCATGAGACTTCTTTCCAAACACATTATTTTCGTTTAACATCATCACTTATAAAGCAAAACTCAAACACCCTTCATGATAAACCATAATCCTAATATTACCATTAGATATATAACTGGTTGAAATGAATGATTATATATCAATATAAGATTTCTTATATATTTTCAGATTTCAATTCAATCCATTATTTAAAGTGGAACCAGATATATTATTTATTCATATTATCGTCTATTCATGCATTATCTCTATATTCATAGACACAGGGTACACCTCTTTGTACCCCTAATACTAATGTATATGTCTTCAAAATATTGCTCCCAGACATGGTGAAAGAAATACTCATGTTACCTGATCTACATATACATTTTACTACCGAAATATTCTGAACAAAAAAAAATGTAAAGGTCACACTTATGATTGTACCAAAGCCTAAAAGGAAAGTGAACATGGATAAGTAATAGCATCCGTGTCCAGGTTGCCTAATGCTCTCAAATGTCAATCCCATTGGTGACAACATATTTGTTTTTTCCTATGATTATATATTCAAACTCAACCCTGTTGAAAATGTCTAATCCTATCACTCATTTATACTTTGCCTGATTTCGTTATGTCTCTATTGATACCTGCTTTTCTACATAATTTCCCCAGTTCATCATTGTGAAAGACTCTTCACATGTACTGACATTTACATTCACTCTCTAAACGAAACCCTATTGCTAAAGAAGCTTTTAATTCCAAATCATATTCTCACTCTTCTTCCTAAACCTACCGACTATCTTTCTAATCCTACCGACTATCCCTTTTTAACTGGATGTTCTCTTCTACATTCAATCATCCAAGGTACAAGGTCCTATGCCATTGTATATCGATTTAACTGAGACAATTGTACAGAACGTAATTCAACACTATGCATCCCAATCAAGGGCCCAATGCCCTTCTGGGCTTCAAATCTTTCTTAGATTTCCGTTTTCATACATATATTTCACTTATATATTCTTATAAATATCGCAGGTACCCAATCCCTTTATTCATCCTGCAGAATGATTCCTAACCCAAATCAAACATATAATGAACCCTAACCATACACTAACTTTACCGAAGAGCAGGGACAGAGTTGGTTTTAAAATACAGGAATGTAGGGTATCTTCACCTGCTGAGAACCTCAAATGTTCATGCAGAAATGATCCCTGGTGAAGATGAAGGCAGCTATGAAATACCTCAGAAAGCAAAAGTCATCTTCCATGGCAGTCATCCTGGTCGGGTTGAAGGGTTGTGTCTGAATCACTCTCTCTTCTTAATGTATACAAGATGGACCAAACCAGTTCTGTGTGGAGAGCTGTTCCGGGGTGCTTATGATTGATATAACATTCTAACTTGTGAAAGTGTTACAGGAAAACAGGGGCAGCCTCCACCTAATGGGACTTTTGGAAGCAACTGTTAGGGCAAAGTGGTTGCCAAGGCAGTGATGTAATTCAGATCCTGAAGGAAGTGACCTCACCTCACTTCCTTGGTGATGAAACTCTCTGAACTTGGGATCCAGGAAGCCAGGAACCCAGACACAGTCCCTGTCCCAGTCCCAGTGGTCTCATATGTTTGGATTTACCAAGGACAGAGTCAGTCTTTCTTTGAACCTACAGATGTGAGGATGGCCAAATGCCAGGAAACCTTTGAAGAGGGGCTTTTCCTCAGAAAGCAGGTAGTGTCTCACCACTGGCTCTTGACAACTTCACAGAGTTGGCCAAGCAGACCAGAACTGAGACAGGAGAGGTCATTTTGGGGAAACATAGTATGGCCCACCAGTCAGAGGACACTCCGGAGAGTCACAGACCTACTTGGGGGAAGGAGGTGCCTTTGTGGGTGTGGGTGTGATTTTGTGGTTTTGTCTCAAGTTCTCAGAATAGGTGGGAAAGGCAGTTTGTTTGGTTTGGAGTGGACTACTTTTAGTAAGTCCTTTGACAAGGCGAGTGTCTGTGTATCCCACTGTGTTCATGATTGTAGACATTAGAAGAGAGAAGGCATCAATGGATGTTTCCTGTCTACTAGAAAGCTTGCCAGCATTCATTGTGCCCAATATATGAGTGGAATCAGGCTTGCCTTATGGATGGGCAACACCTACTAGCTTCATAATTTCCTGTTTTCTCCTTCAATTCTGGCAACACTCCAGAATAGTATCATGGTTTTGTGTCCAAGATATGTACCACCTCCAATATCTGTGACATGGCCATGTACTAGATAGTTGAAGGGAATGGCTAGCATCTCAGAAATCTCAGATATCAGTTGACCAGGAAAGTCTCAGTGGAGAAACCCTGCTTTGGTCCTTTTGCTTACCTATTGTTCTGTTGCCCTGAATGTCAGGAAGAACTTTGCCTCAAGCCACCACTTTGTGAAGCCTGAAGAAAACAGTTTTCAAATGCAAATGAATGGGCATCACGTGTGGATCCATGCTTAATTGCTTTGAAAAGGGATATGTCTGAATCAGTCTCTTGGCCCTGTGTGAGGCTGAGGCTTAGATTCTCAGCACCTGATGGATCTAAAGATACATCCCATGCATTCATCGAAAACCAAAATGGCAAAAAGATCAGATATTGTTGATTAACTCTCTTGCCTTCCTCTGGTAGGTTCCTGACATCCATCAAGTGAGAACAGGGATCCTTTGGGTCAAATGAGTTCTTCAAAACCCAGCAGAGGCTAGCCCATAGGTGCTTGTTTTTCTCATGACTCCAATTCACTTAAAGAATCTAAACCTCAAAGTCAGTAGGCCTCAAGTTGGAGAAGCTAAGCAGTATTAAAGGAAGGCCTATTTGATCACTCCTGGTTTACAGGAAGGGTGTCCACGCCACCCTGACTTTAGGCAAATGAGGGGCAGGAAGCTTATTTTGGACACTGACGTGGACTGCTCCCCTCATGGAAACCTCCAGCCACAGGTTATGATGAGTGTCTATATGGAAGAAGATTTGGGCCATGTGGGAGTGTTTTGGTTTTAATTGTGGACATTTGAATGGTGGTTGGAAGAGATGACTGGGTCCACCTGGGCTTGCACTCTGGTGTGATTCCCCTTAGAGACTGAGTTCTGGTACTGATCTCAGGGAAATATTGCCATGAATTGTGTTGGGATTTTAGGTGGCCATGCATGAGATTTGCCCTTGGAAAGACATCTAGGCCCAAGTTGACTTTCCAAAGATCACAGGAAATCTCATCCAGGATATCACATGATTTTATTCTTAAAGACTTGGCAGCCATTTTTGAGAGTCAAAACACACATGGACCTCACATTGTAGACCTAAATGGGCCTGGCTTAATCTGACATTTTGGCAACTCTTTGGGAAGCCTTGCCTGTGAGAATTCTCCAGAGTTTTCATTGAAATGAGCTTAGTCACCATTTAATGGTTCCTGAATAAATTGAAACCCACAGTGCCTCCAACTTCTTTCTTGAAAATTGGCTAGATAAATACCATAAAAATTTTTGAAATTCCCATGACCGGGTGGCAGGAGAACATTTGGATGTCCTGTTGCTGATCATGAGTATACAAGACAGTGACCTGATTGACTTGGTCTTATGAAAATGGTGTAGAACAGAGATGCCAGTAAGTTGGATCCTGCTGAGTAGTTGTCCTAGACCAGTGGTTGGCAGGTGGGTGATAAAACATCTGTGGTGGGCCATGTGGATCTGCCATTGGCTTGCAAATTGATTGTGACTGACATTTTGCAGCCAGTAGACTCTTATATATAAAAGCATATTGTTATATGGAGAGGTTGCAGGGCAATGTTCAAAATCAGGTTGCTATGGTCAATGGGGTAAGCAATGTGGGATAGAAGCCTGGTTGGTGCATTCTCCTGTAGAACCCGACCCACCACAATTGACAGAACTCACTTAAGCACTGTGTCCCTGTTGAACTCTTTGTAATTCATGAAGCAAATTCCAAACTCCCAGTGCAGCAGCAAGAAACACCATGAATAGTGGAGGATGACCAAATGGATTTACAGTGCACACGGGGAGACACTTAGACCCCAGTGGTCACAAATTACATACAAATAGAAAATTCAGCACTGCTGCCTCATGTTCATTGGAAAATAAGAAACAATGTCATCCATGTCACATAGATGAAGACCCAGCTTTGATGGTGTCACTCCAAATGAAGCTAATGCTCCTGACAACAGCATATATTTCATTGCCAAACCTTAGAGGCAGTTTCTCCAGATGTCAGGCTGGCAGAACTTCATGTTTGTGGAGTGTTTACCCTGTCCCTTACTTTTGGAACCTCTTCTACCACCTCCAAATTTGTGAACTCCTGAGCATTTTCCATTCCACATATGTATTCACAGATTTTCTAACTCCTCTCCTCTAATTGTGTCTTATGTGGGGCGAAGGTAATGTCAAGGCATTGTTCTGAATGAGAGTGGGAAGTTTTTTGTGTAGCACATATTTGCATACACATTGGATACATTTTCAATTTTTCCATTCGAAATACTGAATCCCTGACACTAACACATACCCTAATAGACTTTGACTTTTAATGCTAATATTATGGAGAAAAATAACCCAAACAGAATAGAAATACAAGAGGTTCACAGGAGGCATGGTGTATAGTTGGACTTGCCTTTCGTATGATAAATGGTAGGTGTTATAAATCTAGCAAATTTTAATTGAAATAGTTCTCCATGTGTTTTAAAAGTTAACAAATATGTGAATAACTGTCTCCCTTTCTCTGTAGCCTATTCATCACATGTATTTTTATATGCACATATCGAATTCTACCTGGTATCACTCGTACATTTTGTGAGGTGGCTGGCTTGGCAGATAAAAATTGTGAGAAGAGATCACTCCTACTTAATGCTGTTGGAACTGAAAATTCAACATACAGGTGAGCTTCTTAGTTGAACGACATAAATCCATGTTCATTAAAATGAATATTTTTGGATCTGTGGATGATATATATTTCATGGTGAATTTCGATTGGCATACATAATGCTACTTTTTAATGTCTCTCTGTGTATATATATATATATATATATATATATATATATATATATACACATATATATTTTTTTTCACTCTGCAGATTTTTCAAAATATGAAGTATATTTTTCTTATTATACACTCCCTAAATTCATTCATATTCATGTATGTGGATTTATAATCAACTTTTCAAAAGATTATTCTCAGAAATATTCATCCACTTGAAATACTTATTTGTTTCCTAGTACTGAAAACTAACTTCAGGGGATCATATGATGGCTGCGAAGGGAGTGCATCACCACCATGTACTGCGTCACTGTGAGGGAGAATGACGAGTTAGAATGGCTAAAACCTATCTTGTTAGGAATTTCCAGCAAAATTGTGGTTCTCCAAAACCAAGTGTACATATTTCCATCTCAGGAGGATCAGCTACGGGGGCTCAAACGCGAGTGATTTGTCCTCACAGAAGGTCATGCGACTTATTCAGGAAATCGCTCCGTGGCTAGAGTCTGTGGCGCGTGCTGGGAAACGACGAGATAGCAAGGCAAATATACAACGGTGCAGGTACTGTGGGCTCCTGCCAGGTATGCAATCACTGTGCTCAGTGCTGAATTCTGGGTTTGAGATGGGAAAGCATGCAGTCCAACTCGTTTCTCCACACCCGTCAGACCACAGAGGAACCCATCGGCCACCATCATGGAGAGGTGACTTCATCATCCCTGTTTTCGACTGATCGCAGCTTATTCAGCTATAGAACAGGTAATTTCAGGATGCCATTCACCTTTGTGTTGCAGACAAATTACTCAGGCTCAGTGCTAAAGAACCCGCAGAAACTGCGTCTTGGAGCCTGCTTCTATTAGAACATACAGCGAGCCCAGAGCGGCCGAATTCCGCCTCCAGGAACTGATCTGGCCCAGGGCTAAAGAACCGGCGGAAACTGCTTCTCGGTCCGGGTCTTGCTGAATATCAGTAAATACCTACCGAGCCTTCATAGGCAGTGGCAACAGGATTGAGACGGGGCTTGTGAATGCCGGTCAGGACTCACCGATTGCTTTAGTCACCCAACAAAGGGAACGAAATGCTGCCTTTTGCATGGGATACCAACATGGCAGAGATCTGATGTCATCAGAAAGCAGCAGAGGAGATAACCTCATTGATACCAGCGGTGACAGAAACAGTTGGTCTCCTGGTAAAGAAAGTGAGTCACAAACACCCGGGTCTCTCTCACTTTGTCATCAAGCCAGAGGGGCAGAGCAGAGCCGCCGCCCACACCCAGAACAGGCCCAGCAACACACCTGCATGGTAGTCATGTCACCCCAATTGGAATAGAGGCAGAGCAGAGCTGCCGCCCTTGCCCAGAACAGGCCCAGCGACCCGCAGGCGTGGTAGTCACATCAACCGAATTGGAGTAGTTGCAGAGCAGAGCCTTCTCCCGCACCTAGTACAATCCCAGTGGCCCACCGGCATGGTAGTCAGGTCACCCCAATATAGGTAGGGGAAGAGCAGAGCCTTCGCCCGCACCCAGAACAGGCCCAGCAACCTGCCGGCATGGTAGTCACGACCCCCCAATTGGAGTAGGGGCAGAGCAGAGCCATCACCCGCGCCCGCAAGGTAGGCACACCTGCACCTGACTGGCAGAAGAGGCCCATCGCCCTGCCGGCACGGCAGACACTTCACCCCATTTGGAAAAGGAGCAGAGCAGATCCATTGCCCGTGCCCGCAAGGCAGGCAGACCTGCGACAAACTGGCGGAACAGGCCCAGCAACACACCTGCATGGTAGTCACGTCACCCCAATTGGAATAGGGGCAGAGCAGAGCCGCCGCCAGCACCTACAAGGTAGGCAGACCTGCGACCGATCGGCAGAACACCCCAGGGGTCCACGGGTAATAGCTGCAGCAGATGGAATGTCAGATAAAGAACTCAGGATATACATGCTTCAGATGATCTGGAGTCTCAAGGAAGACATTAGACAGCAAAATCAGACAATGAAAGATCACTTCGACAATGAATTACATAAACAAATCCAAGAAGCAAAAGATCAGCTATACAGAGAGATAGAGGTTGTAAAAAATAACAAACAGAAATCCTAGAAATGCAGAAAGCAATAAACCAACTAAAAAACTCAATTGAGAAGACTACCAGCAGAGTAGAACACTTAGAAGGTAGAACATCAGACAATGAAGACAAAGTATTCCAACTTGAAAAGAACATAGACAGCTCAGCAAGACTGTTAAGAAACCATGAACAGAATATCCAAGAAATACGGGATAACATAAAGAGACCAAACATAAGAGTCATTGGAATACAGGAAAGTATAGAGGTTAAAACCAAAGCAATGAGGAATGTATTCAATGAAATAATATGAGAAAACTTCCCAGACTTGAAGAATCAGACTGACTCCCAAGTCCTAGAAGCCTACAGGACGCCAAATGTGCAAAATCATAAGAGATCCACACCTAGACACATTATAATGAAGATGCCCAACGTACACAATAAGGAGAGAATTTTAAATGCTACAAGGGAAAATAAGCAGATTACATTTAGGGGTAAAACAATCAGGATAACAGCTAATCTTTCAACACAGACTCTGAAAGCTAGAAAATCCATGAATAACATTTTTCAAACACTGAAAGAAAATGGATTCCAACCAAGAATTGTGTATCCAGTGAAATCAAGCTTCAGGATGGAAGATAAAATTATAACCTTCCATGATAAAAAAAAAGTTAAAATAATTTGTAGCTAGAAAACCATCTCTTCAAAACATCCTCGGAAAATAATACAGGAAGAAGAAAGGGAAATAACAATAAAAACCAACAGTGGGATGTAGTACAGTAAAAGTGGGAAATAATCAAAGAAGAAAACAATCCATGTTTAATAACATAAATAAACAAATAGGGCTAGAAGAACAACCATTATCTCAATAATAACTGTAAATGTTAATGCCTTAAACTCACCAATTAAGAGACAGAGGCTAGTAGAATGGATCACAAAACAAGACCCAATAATATGCTGCCTACAGGAGACGCATTTGATAGGAAAAGACATACATAGACTGAAGGGGAAAGGTTGGGAAAAATCATATCACTTATATGGATTTCGGAAACAAGTAGGAGTGTCCATACTCATATCAAATAAAATAGATTTCAAGCCAAAGTTAATCAAAAGGGATAAAGAGGGACACTATATACTGCTCAAGAGAACCATACAGCAACAAGACATAACCATTATAAATATATATATGCCCCAAAACAATGGTGCAGCTATGTCCATCAAACAAACTTTTCTCAAGATCAAGAGTCTAATAGACCACCATACAATAATCATGGGAGACTTCAACACACCTCTCTCACCACTGGACAGGTCTTCCAAACAAAAGTTGAAATAGAAAACTATAGAACTCAATAACACAATTAATAACCTAGACTTAATTGACATATATAGAATATACTCCACAACATCAAGCAGTTACATTTTTCCTCAGCAGCACATGGATCCTTCTCAAAAATAGATCATATATTATGTCACAGGGCAATTCTTAGACAATATAAGGCAGTAGAGATAATACCATGCATCTTATCTGATCATAATGGAATATAAACTAAAAATCAATGATAAAAGAAGGAAGGAAAAATCATGCATCACTAGTAGAATGAACAACAGGTTACTGAATGAACAATGGGTTATAGAAGACATAAAGGAGGAAATTAAAAAATTCTTAGAGATAAATGAAAACACAGGCACAACATATCAGAATCTATGGGACACATTGAAATCCGTTCTAAGAGGAAAATTCATTGCTTGGATTTCGTTCCTTAAAAAAAGAAAAAAACAACAGCAAATAAATGATTTCATACTTCATCTCAGAATCCTAGAAAAAGAAGAGGAAAACAACAGCAAAATAAGTAGAATGTAAGATTTAATTAAAATCAAAGCTGAAATTAATGAAATCGAAACAAAAGAAACAATTGAAAAAATTGAGGAAACTAAAAGTTGGTTCTTTGAAAAAATAAATAAAATCGACAGACCCTTAGCCATGCTAATGAAAGAAGAAGAGAGAAAACTCAAATTACTAGCATACGGGATGAAAAAGTCAATATCACATGTTAAGGTCTATAAACAAGTCAGCATGGCACCTGGTATTTTGCCAGAGAAATGTTAGGGTCTGTAAACAAGTCTGGATGGCGCCTGGCCAAATGCCATAGGGAGTGGTTTTTGAAGTAACAAAAGCAAGCCATTAAGTGTGGAGATTCCTTATTGGTTGACTGCTGTATCTATTTTATGCTAATTAGATAAGCTTTATAAAATGTATAAATATCGCTTGGATTCTACAATAAATGGCTTCCACTCCTGCTGTATCAATCTACACAAGTTATTTGTCACCCCCTGGCAATCACAGCAGATATTTCTGAAATACAGAAGATAATAAGAAATTAATTTGATTCGTTATACTCCAATATAATAGAAGATAGTGAAGGCATCGAAAAATTTCTTAAGTCATATGATCTGTCCAGATTGAGTCAGGAGGATATAGACAACCTAAACAGACCAATATCAATTGAGGAAATAGAAGAAACCATCCAAAGATTACCAACTAAGAAAAGACCAGGACAGTATGGGTATACAGCAGAGTTTTACAAACCCTTAAATATGAACTAATACTAATACTTATCAAGCTATTTCAGGAAATTGAAAAAGAGGGAGATCTTCCAAATTCATTCTACCAGGCCAATATCACCCTAATTTCTACACCAGACATAAACACTTCAAACAAAGAAAACTACAGACCAATATCCCTAAAGAACCTAAATGCAAAAATCCCTAATTAAATTCTGGCGAATCAGATACAAAAACATATTAAAAAAATTGTGCACCATCATCAAGTAGGATTCATCCGTGGAATGCAAGGCTTGTTCAATATACGAAAATCAATAAATGTTATTCACCACATCAATAGACTTAAAAATAAGAACCATATGATCATCTCGATAGATGCACAAAAAGCATTCGACAAAGTACAGCATCCCTTTATCTTCAAAACTCTAGAAAAACTAGGAATAACAGGAACATACCTCAATATTGTAAAAGCAATCTATGCTAAGCCTCAAGCTAGCATCATTCTGAATCTAGAAAAATTGAAGGCATTCCCTCTAAAATCTGGAACAAGAATGGGATGCCCTCTCTCACCACTTCTGTTCAATACAGTTCTCGAAACACTGGCCAGAGCAATTAGACAGACGGAAGAAATTAAAGGCATAAAAATAGGAAAAGAAGAACTTAAATTATTATTATTGCAGAAGACATGATTCTATACCTAGCAGACCCAAAAGGGTCTACAAAGAAACTAATAGAGCTAATAAATGAATTCAGCAAAGTGGCAGGATATAAAATCAACACACATAAATCAAAGGCATTCCTCTATATCAGCGACAAATCCTCTGAAATGGAAATGAGAACAACCACTCCATTCACAATATCCTAAAAAAAAAAAAAGATGGGAATCAACCTAACAAAAGAGGTGAAAGTCTTATACAATGAAAACTACAGAACCCTAAAGAGAGAAATATAAGAAAATCTTAGAAGATGTAAAAATATATCCTGTTCATGGATAGGCAGAACTAACATCATCAAAATGGCGATATTACCAAAATTTCTCTATAGGTTTAATGCAATGCCAATCAAAATCCCAAAGGCATTTCTTGTAGAAATAAAGAAAGCAATCATGAAATACATATGGAAAAATAAAAGTCCCAGAATAGCAAAAACAATGCTAGGCAGGAAGTGCGAATCAGGCGGTAGAGCGATACCAGACTTCAAACTATACTACAGAGCAATAGTAACAACAATAGCATGGTACTGGTACCAATATAGGCCGGTGGACCAATGGTACAGAATAGAGGACACAGAAACCAATCCACAAAACTACAACTATCTTATATTTGATAAAGGGGCTAAAAGCATGCAATGGAGGAAGGATAGCATCTTCAACAAATGGTGTTTGGAAAACTGGAAATCCATATGTAACAAATTGAAACTGAATCCCTTTCTCTTGCCATGCACAAAAGTTAACTCAAAATGGATCAATGAGCTTGATATCAAATCAGAGACACAGTGTCTGATAGAAGAAAAATTTGCTTACGATGTGCATACTGTGGGGTCGGGCTCCAAATTCCTCAATAGGACACCCATAGCACAAGAGTTAATAACTAGAATCAACAAATGGGACATAAACTAAAAAGTTTTTTCGCAGCAAAAGAAGCAATAAGAGAGGTAAATAGGGAGCCTACATGCTGGGAAGAAATCTAAACTCCTCACACTTCAGATAGAGCCCTAATATCCAGAGTATACAAAAAACTCAAAAAATTAGACAATAAGATAATAAATAACCCAATCAACAAATGGGCTGAGGACCTCAACAGACACTTATCAGATGAGGACTTACAATCAATCAACAAGTACATGAAAAAAAGCTCACCATCTCCAGCAGTCAGAGAAATGCAAATCAAAACCACCCTAAGATACCATCTCACTCCAGTAAGATTGGCAGACATTATGAACTCAAACAACAACAAGTTCTGGCAAGGATGTGGGGAAAGAGGTACACTTGTACATTGCTGGTGGGACTGCAAATTGGTGCAGCCAATTTGGAAAGCAGTATGGAGATTTCTTGGAAAGATGGGAATGGAACCACCATTTGACCCAGCTATTCCCCTACTCAGTCTATTCACTAAAGACCTAAAAAGAGCATGCTACAGGGACACTGCTACATCGATGTTCATAGCAGAACAATTCACAACAGGAAGACTGTGAAACCAACTTAGATGCCCTTCAATGAAAGAATGGAGAAAATACTGTGGCATTTATACACAATGGAGTATTACTCTGCATTGAAAAATGAAAAAAAATCATAGAATTTGGAGGGAAATGGATGGCATTAGAGCAGATTATGCTAAGTGAAGCTACCCAATCCTTAAAAAACAAATGCCAAATGTCATCTTTGATATACGGAGAGTAACTAAGAACAGAGGAGAGACAAAGAGCATGACAAGATGATTAACATTAAACCGGGATGAGAGGTGGAAAGGAAAGGGAGAGAGAAGGAAAATTGCATGGAATTGGAAGGAGACCCTCAGGGTTATATAAAATTACATACAAGAGAAAGTGAGGGGAAAGGGAAAAATAATACAAGGGGGACAAATTTATTACAGTAGAGGGGGTAGAGAGAGAAGAGGGGAGGGGCGGGGAGGGGAGGAGGGATAGTAGAGGATAGGAAAGGCAGCAGAATTCAATAGACACTAGTATGGCAATATGTGAATCAATAGATGTGTAAATGATGTGATTCTGTAATCTGTACATGGGGTAAAAATGGGAGTTCATAATGCACTTGAAATATGTGAAATATGATATAACAACAACTATGTAATGTTTTGAACAATTATAAATAAAAATGAAAAAAAATAAAACTAACTATGGTGAATAATGCATGAAATCCTAATATTTCTACAGTAACTGAACCAGTTTAACATCAATGCAAGTAGATTCCTATGGGACATGATGTGTACTTTGACCTTCATTTTTATTCAACACTGGTACATTACTATTTCATCAGTTTATGCACATCACAGGATATATATTTCATCCACAATTTAGCAAAGTTATAGGCATTTGTTTCACTTTAAATCAATTCCTGCTTTGAACACATGGATTCCTCCATATTTCTTGACTGGTCTTTTCATGAGACTTCCTTCCAAACACATTATTTTCGATTTCCATAAACACTTTTGAAACAAAACTCACACACACTTCATGATAAACAATAACCCTAAGATTACCATTATATGTGTAACTGGTTGGAGTGAATGATTGTATGCCAATATATGATTTCCTATATATTTTAAGATATCAATTCAATCCATTATTTAAAGTGAAAAAAGTTATATTATTTATTCACACTAAGGTCTATTCATGCATTATCTCTATATCCGTAGACACAGGGTACACCACTTGGTACCCACAATACTAATTTATGTGTCCTCAAATATTGCTCCCAGAAATGGTGGAAGAAATGCACATATCATATGATCTACATATATATTTGATCACAATAATTTTCTGGGCACAAAATGCAAAGGTCACACTTATGATTGTACCTAATCCTAAATGGAAAGTGAACATGGCTTACTAAAAACATCCATATCCAGGTTGCCTAATGCTTTCAAATGTCATTCCTATTGGTGACTACATATTTGTTTCTTCCTAAGATTATGTACTCAATCTCAACCCTATTGAAAATGTCTAATCCTATCACTCACTATATAATTGCCTCATTTCATAATGTCTCTATTGATATTTTCCTTCCTACATATTTTCCCCAGTTAATCATTGTGACTGACTCTTCACATGTGCTGACATTTACATTCACTCTATAACCGAAACCCTATTGCTACAGAAATTTTTGTCCAAATTTTATACTCACTCTTTTTTATAAACCTACCGACTATCTTCCTAATCCCACCGACTATCTCAATTTGAGTGGATGTTCTCTTCTAAAATCAAACATCCAAAGTATAAGGTCCTATGCCATTGATTATCAATTTATCTGAGACATCTGTGTAGAACGTAATTAAAAGCTAAGTATCCCAATCAAGGGCCTAATGCCCTTCTGGGCTTCAAATCTTACCAACATTTCTGTTTTCATACTTATATTTCACCTCTATAATCTTATAAATATCGCAGGTTCCCAATACTATTAATCATCCTGCAGGATGATTCGTAATCCAAATCGAACATGTTAATAACCCTAACCATACACTCTTCCCTCAATCTAACTTTACAGAAGAGCAGCGAGAGAGTTCATCTTACAATACAGGAATGTAGGGGATCTGCCTCCTGCTGAGAACCTCAAAGGTCCATGCAGATTTGATCCCTGGAGAAGATTAGGCAGCTATGAAGGACCTGAGAGAGCAAAAGTCATCTTACATCACAAAAAACCTTTCCAGAATGAAGGGTTTTGTCTGAATAAGCCTCTCTTCTTAATGTAGAGAAGATGGACCATACCAGGCATGTGTGGAGAGCTGTTCCTGGGTGCCTATGGTTGATATACCATTCTAACATATGAAAGTGTCACAGGAAGTAAGGGCTGCCTCCATCTCATAGGACTATTGGAAGCTACTGTTAGGACAAAGTGGTTGCCAAGGCAGTGACCTCATTAAATTCCTGAAGGAAGTAATCTCACCTCACTTCCTTGGTGATGAAACTCTCTGAACTTGGGATCCGGGAAGCCAGGCACGCAGAGCCAGTCCCATACCCAGTCCCAGTGGTCTCACTTGTTTGGATTTAACAAGGACAGAGTCAGTCTTTCTTGGTACCTACTGATGTGAGGATGGACAAATGTCAGGAAAGCTCTGAAGAGAGGCCTTTCCTGAGAAAGCAGGTAGTGGCTCACAGCTGGCTAGTGACAACTTCACAGATTGGGCCAATGAGACCATATCTGACACAGGACAGGCGATTTCATCAGAACATAGTATGGCCCACCTGTCAGAGGACACTCCTGATAGTCACAGACCTACTTGGGGGAAGGAGCTGCCTTTGTGTGTGTGGGTGTGGGTTTGAGGTTTTGTCTCATGTTCTGAGAATAGGTAGGAAAGGCGGTTTGTTTGTTTTGGAGTGAACTGTTTCTGGTAAGTCGTTTGACAAGGCCAGTGTCTCTTTGTCTGTGTATCCCACTGTGTCCGTGGTTTTAGACATTAGAAAAGAGAATGAATCATTGTATGTGTCCTGACTAGTAGAAAGCTTCTCAAGATTCATCTTGCCCAATTTATGAATGGACTGTGGCTTGACTTATGGGTGGGCAACTCCTACAATCTTGCTAAGGTCCTGTTTTCTTCCTGAATTCTGGCCAATTTCCAGAATAGTCTCATAGTTTTGTGTCCAAAATATGTACCACCTCCAAGCTCTGAGACTTGGCCATGTACTGGACTGCTGAAAGGAATGGGAGCATCTAAGAAAATTCAGATATGAGTGTGACCAGAAAATTCTAATGGAGAAACCCTGCTTTGGGCCTTTTGCTTACCAATTGTTCTGTTGCCATGAATGTCAGAACGTCTTTGCCTCAGGCCACACCTTTGTAGAGTCAAAAGAAATAGTTTTCAAATAGAAATGAATGGGCATCACCTGTGGCTCTTTGCTTAATTGCTTTGGAAAGGGATGTGTCTGAATCAGCTTTTTGGCCCTGTGTGAGGCTGTGGCTTAGATTCTTAGCATCTGATGGATCTAAAGAAAGATCCCATGTGTGCATCCAAAACCAAAATGGGCAAAAGAGCATTCATTTTGGATGAAGTCTCTCGCATTCCTCTGTAAGGTTCCTGACCTTCATCAAGTGAGAATAGGGATCATTTGGTTTAAATGTGTTCCTCAAAACCCTGCAGAGGATAGCCCCTAAGTGCTTGATTTTTCTCATGACTCCAAATCACATAAAGACTCTAAACCCCACAGTCAGTAGGCCTCAAATTGGAGAAGCAGTGCCATCTTAATGGCCGGCCAATTTGATCACTCCTGGTTCACTGGAAGGATGTCCAGGCCACCCTGATTTTAGGCAAATGAGGGGCAAGGGTGGTTATTTTGGACACTGTCTTGGGCAGCACCCCTCATGGAAACCTCCAGCCAGAGGTTATGATGAGTGGGTATATAGAAAAGATGAGTGACATGTGGGAGTGTTTTGGATTTAATTGTGGATATTTGTGTGGCAGTTGGAAGACATAACTGGGTCTACCTGTGCTTGAACTTTGGTGTGATTCCCCTTAGAGACTGAGTTCAGAAACTGACCTCAGAAAAGTATTGCCATGTATTGTGTTGGGATTAAAGAGGCCATGTATGAGAGTCACCCTTGGAAACTGAGATCTAGCCCCAGAGTGGCTTTGCACAGAGCACTGGGAATCTCAGCCAAGGTATCACATGATTCCATTCGAAAGACTTGGCAGCCATATTTGAGAGTCAAAACACACATGGAACTCACATTGTAGACCTCAATGGGCCTGGCTTAATGTGACCTTTTGTCCACTCTTTGAGAAGCCTTGCCTGTGAGGGTTCTTCAGAGCTTTCATTGAAATAATCTTCCTCACCATTTAATGGTTCCTGAAAAAATTGAAACCCACAGTGCTTCCAACTTCATCCTTGTAAAATGTCTAGATAAATACCATGAAATTTTTGAAATTCCCATGACTAGGTTGCACTAGAGAACCTTTGGATGTCCTGCTGCTGATCATGGATGTACCTGACAGTGCCTTGCTTGACTGGGTTTTATGAAAATGGTGTACAACAGAGGTCCCAGTAAGTTTCAGGCTCCTAAGAAGTGGGCCTAGAGTTGTGGTGGGCAGGAGTGTGATAAAACTTCTGTGTTGGAGCAATTTGGATCTTCCATTGGCTTAAAAATGGCTTGTGGCTTACATGGTGCAGCCAGCAGACCCTTATAAGTAAAGGCATCTTGTTATATGGAGAGGATTCAGGGCAATGTTCAGAATCAGGTTGCTATGGACAAGGATGCAATGGGGCAAGCTTTGAGGGATAGAAGATTGGTTGGTGCATTTTCCTGCAGACCCTGACCCACCACATGTGACAGAACTCCCTCCAGCACTGTGTCCCAGTTGAACTCCTTCTATTTTATGAAGCAAATACCAAACTACCAGTGCAGCAGCAAAAACCCCACAAAAAGTGTAGGAGGGCCAAATGGCTTCACAGTTCAACGGGGAGACACTTAGACCCCAGAGGCCACAGTTTACCTAAAAAGAAAAATATCAGCACTGCTGCCTCATGTTCATTGAAACATCAGAAACAATGTCCTCCAGGTCTCATAGATGCAGACCCAGCTTTGATGGTCTCACTACAAAGGAAGCCAAATCTCCTGACAACAACATATATTTAAGTGCCCTATCTCAAGGCAGTTTCTCAAAAAGTTTTTAGGCCAGCAGAGCTCCATGTTTGTGGAGTGTTTACCCTGTCCCTTGCTTTTGGAAACTCCTCTAACACCTCCAAGGTTGTGAACTCCTGAGCATTTTCCATTCCACATATGTGTTCACTGATTTTCTAACTCTTCTCCTCTAATTGTGTCTTACTTGGGGTGAAGGTAATGTCAAGGCATTGTTCTGGATGAGATTGGGAGGACATTTGTGCAGCATATATATGCATACAAATTGGATTCATTTTCCAATTTTCATTTTGAAATATTGAATCCCTGACACTAACCCATACCTACTAGACTCAAACAACTCATCCTAATATGATAGAGAAAAATAACCCAAACCTATAGAAATACAAGCAGTTCATTGGAGGCATGTTGTATAGTTGGACTTGCCTTTTGCATTATATAAGGTAAAAGTTATAAATTTAGTCAATTTTTAATCGAAGAAGTTCTCCATAAGTTTTTAAACTTAAAAAATACGAGAATTCTTGTTTCCCTTTCTCTTTAGCCTATTCACACTTGTATATTTATATGCATATATAGAATCCTACCAGGTATCACACGTACATTTTGAGGTGGCTGACTTGGCATATACAAACTGTGAGAAGAGTTCACACCTCCTAAACGCTGTTGGAACTGAAAATTCAACCTATAGGGGAGCTTCCTAGTAGAAGAACATTATACATAAATTCATGTTCAGTATAATAAATATTTTTGCATCTGTGGGTGATATATATTTACTGATGAATTTCTATTGCCATTTATATTGCTTCTTTTAAATGTCTGTCAGTGTTTTGTGTGTTTGTGTGTGTGTGTGTGTGTGTGTGTAATATATCTGTACACTCTGCAGATTTTTCAAAATATGAAATATATGTGTCTAATGTAAACTCTCTAAATTCATTCATGTTCATGTATGTGGATTTATAATCAACTTGTCACAAGATTATAATCAGAAATATTCATCCACCTGAAATACATATTTATTTCCTAGTACTGAAAACTAACTTCAGTGAATGGTGCATACAAATCCTAATTATTCTACAGTAACTGACCCAGTCTAACATCAATGCAAGTAGATTCCTATGGGACATGATATGTAATTTGACGTTCATATGTACTCAACACTGGTACATTATTATTTCTTCAGTTTTTGCACATTTTAAGTTATACACTTCATCCACAAGTTCACAAATTTACAGGCATTTGTTTCAACTTTAATCACTTCTTGCTTCAGAACACATGTATTGTCAGGGTTTCTTGACTGGTCTTTTCATGAGACTTCTTTCCAAACACATTATTTTTGATTTCCATAATCACTTTTGAAGCAAAACTCACACACTCTTCATGATAAACCAAACAATAATATTTCCATTAGATATATAACTGGTTGGAATGAATGATTGTATGTCAATATACGATTTCCTGTAATTTTTCAGATATCAATTCAATTCATTATATAAAGTTTAAAAAAGTTATATTATTTATTCACAGTATGGTCTATTCGTGGTTTTTCTCTATGTTCATAGAAACAGGGTACACCTATTTGTACCCCCGATTCTAATTTTACATCTTCAATATATTGCTCCCAGAAATGGTGAAAGAAATACTCATGTCACCTCATTATCACAGTAATATTCTGGACAAAAAATGGAAAGGTCACACTTCTGATTGTACCAAAGCCTAAATGGAAAGTGAACATGGATTTCTAAAAACATCCATGTCCAGGTTTCCTAATGCTGTCAATTGTCAATCCTATTGGTGACTACATATTTGTTTTTCCTAATTTATATATTGAAACTCAACCCTGTTGAAAATGTCTAATTCTATCCCTCACTTTATACTTTGCCTGATTTCGTAATGTTTCCATTGATATCTGCTTTTCTACATATTTTCCCCAGTTCAACATAGTGACTGACTCTTCATATGTGCTGACATTTACATTCACTCTATAACCGAAAGTCTATTGCTAAAGAACTTTTGGTCCAAATCCTATACTCACTCTTCTTCCTAAACCTACCAACTATCTTCCTAATCCTACTGAATATCCCGTTGACTGGATGTTCTCTTCTGAATTCAATCATCCAATGTACAAGGTGCTATACCATTGTATATCGAATTATCTGAGACATCTTTGCAGAATATAATTCAAAGTTAAGTATCCCAATCAAGGGCAAACACCTTCTGGGCTTCAAATCATACGTAGATTTCGGTTTTCATACTTATATTTCACCTCTATATTCTTGTAAATATTGCAGGTTCCAAATACCATTATTCATCGCACAGAATCATTCGTCACCAAATCAAACCTGTTTTTAACCCCAAGTATACACTGTTTCCTCAATCATTTTACAGAAGTGCAGGGACAGAGTGGTTCTGACAATACAGGAATGTTGGGAACCTTCCACCTGATGAGAACCTCAAATGTCCATGCAAAAATGATACCTGGAGAAGTTGTAGGCAGGTATGAAGCACCTGAGAGAGCAAAAGTCATCTTCCATGGCAAACAACCTGGTCAGGATGAAGGGATGTGTCTGAATCTGCCTCTCTCTTCTTATTGTAGAGAAGGTGGACCAATCCAGGCCTGAGTGGAGAGCTGTTCCTGGGTGCCAATGGTTGATATACATTCTACCTAATGAAAGTGTCACAGGAATTAGGGGCAACCTCCATCTTATGTTACCCTTGGAAGCAACTGTTAGGACAAAGTGCTTGCCAAGGCAGTGACCTCATTCAGTTCCAAAGAATGTGACATACCTCATTACCTGGGTGATGGAAATCTCTGAACTTGGTATCCAAGAAGCCAGGCACCCAGAGGCAGTCCCAGTCCCAGGCCCAGTGGGCTCACTTGTTTGGATTTACCAAGGACAGAGTCAGTTTTCTTGGTACCTAATGATGTGAGGATGGCCAAATGCCAGGAGAGCTCTGAAGATGGACCTTTCCTGAGTAAACAGGTAGTGGATAACCACTTTTTCCTGACATCTTCACAGAGTTGGTCAAGGAAACAAGATCTGAGAGAAGACAGGCCATTTCGGGGAAACATAGTATGGCCCACAGTCAGAGGACACTCCAGATACTCACAGACCTACTTGGGGGAAGGTGGTGCCTTTGTGGGAGTGGGTTTGGGTTTGTTGTTTTGTCTCATGTTCTGAGAATAGATAGAAATGGCGGTTTGTTTGGTTTGGAGCGGACAGTTTCTAGTAAGTCATTTGACTAGGCGAGTGTTTCTGTTTATGTGTATCCCACTGTTTCCGTTGTTGTAGACATTAGAAAAGAGAATGCATTAATGGATGTGTCCTGTCTAGTATAAATCTTCCCATAATTCATCCTGCCCAACATATGAATGGACTGCAGCTTGTCTTATCGATGTGCAACACCTGCTATCTTTCTAAGTTGTTGTTTTCTTCCTGAATTCTGGCCACTCTCCAGAATAGGCTCAGGGATTTGTGTCCAAAATATGTACCACCTCCAAGCTCTGTGACATGGCCATGTACTGGATAGCTGAAGAGAATTGCGAGCATCTCAGAAAACTCAGATTTCTGTGTGACCAGGAAAGTCTCAGTGCAGAAACCCTGCTTTGGGCCTTTTGCTTACTTATTGTTGTGTTGCACTGAATGTCAGGAAGGTCTTTGCCTCAGGCCACCCCTTTGTGAAGCTTGAAGAAAACAGTTTTCAAATGGAAATGAATGGGCCTCACCTGTGGCTCTTTGTTTAATTGCTTTGGAAAGGGATGTGTCTTTATCAGCCTCTTGGACCTGTGTGTGGCTGTGACTTAGATTCTCAGCACCTGATGGATCTTAAGAATGATCCCATGTTAGCTCCCAAAACCAAAATGGCAAAAAAATATCATTCATTGTGGATGAAGTCTCTTGCCTTCCTGTGTTAGGTTCCTGCACTCCAACAAATGAGAATAGGGATTCTTTGGATCAAATGAGTTCTTAAAGCCCTGCAGAGGTGCTTGTGTTTTCGCATGACTGTAAATCACCTAAAGAATCCATACCTAAAATCAGTAGGCCTCAAATTGGAGAAACACAGAAGTATTAACGGCAGGCTTATTTGTTCACTCCTGGTTCACAGCAACGGTGTCCAGGCTACCCTGACTTTAGGCAAATGAGGGGCAAACGAGCTGATTTTGGACACTGTCTTGGGCTGCGTCCCTCATGGAAACCTCCAGCCAGAGCTTAAGATGATTGACTATATGGAATAAGGTGAGGGCCATGTAGGAGTGTTTTGGTTTTAATGTTGGTCATTTGTGTGGCATTGGAAAAAATGACTGGTTCCACGTGGGCTTGAACTCTGGTGTGATTCCCCTTAGACACTGGGTTTTGGAACTGAACTCAGAGAAGCATTGCCATGAATTTTGTTGGGATTTTAAGAGGCCACGCATGAAAGTCGCTCTTGGAAACTGAGACCTAGGCCCCGGGTAGTTTACCACAGAGGCCTGGGAATCTCAGCAAGGATATCACATGATTTTATTCTTAAAGAAATGGCAGCCATAATTGAGAGTCAAAACACACATGGACCTCACATTGTTGACCTCAATGGGCCTGGCCTAATGTGACGTTTTCTCCATTCTTTGGGAAGCCTTGCCTGTGACAGTTCTCCAGAGATTTCATTGAAATGAGCTGCCTCACCATTTAATGTTTGCCTAATGAATTGAAACCCACAGTGCCTCCAACTTCATGCTTGAAAAATGGCTAGATAAATACCATGAAATTTTTGAAATTCCTATGACCAGGTGGCACTGGAGAAACATTGGATGTCCTGTTGCTGATCATGAGTATACCAGACAGTGCCTTGAATTACTGAGTTTCATGAAAATGGTGTAGAACTGAGATGCCAGTAATTTGGAGCCTGCTGAGTAGTGGGTCTAGAGCAGTGGTGGGGAGGCGTTTGATAAAACATCCGTGGTAGGACCATGTGCATCTACCATTGGATTCCAAATGGCTTGTAACTGACATGGTGCTGCCAGCAGACCCTTATATGTAAAGGCATCTTGTTATATGGAGAGTTTTAAGAGGAAAATTAAGAATCAGGTTGATATGGACAGGGGGGCAATGGGGCAAGCTGTGAGAGATAGAAGCCTAGTTGGTGCATTCTCTTGCAGACCCTGACCCACCACACGTGACAGAACTCCCTCCAGCACTGTGTCCCAGTTTAGCTGCTAGTATTTCGTGAAACAAATACCAAACTCACAGTGCAGCAGCCTAAACACCACAAAAATTGGAGGAGGAACAAATGGCTTCACAGTCCACACGGGGAGACGGGGAGACACTTAGTCCCCAGTGGCCTCAGTTTACCTATAAAGAGAGGATTCAGCACTGCTTCATCTTGTTCATTGGAAAATAAGAAACCATGTCCTCCAGGTCACATAGATGCAGACCCAGCTTTGATGGTCTCACTACAAAGGAAGCCAAATCTCATGAAAACAACATATATTTCAAGTGCGGAAGCTCAGAGGCAGTTTCTCAAACAGTTTTTAGGCCAGCAGAGTTACATGTTTGTGGAGTGTTTACCATGTCCCTTACTTTTGGAAACTCCTAAACCACCTCCAAGGTTGTGAACTCCTGAGCATTTTCCATTCCAGATATGTATTCACTGATTGTGTAACTCTTCTCCTCTAATTGTGTCTTACTTGGGGGTGAAGGTAATTTCAAGATATTGTTTTGGATGAGAGCGGGAGGATATTTGTGCAGCATATATTTACATACACATTGGATTCATTTTCCAATTTTTCATTCGAAGTACTGAATCCCTGACACTAACCCATACCTAGTAGACTCAGACTATTCATCCTAATATAATGGGAAAAATTAACCCAACACAATAGAAATACAAGCACTTCAGAGGAGACATGTTCTATAGTTGGACTTGACATTTGCATTATATAAGGTAGGAGTTATACATCTAGTCAAATTTTAATTGAAATATTCTCCATGTGTTTTTAAACTTAACAAATATGTGAATACTTGTTTCCAATTTCTGTAGCCTATTCACACATGTATATTTATATGCATATATAGAATCCTACCAGGTATCACACGTACATTTTTGTAAGGTGGATGTCTTGGCAGATACAAATTGTGAGAAGTGTTCACTCCTCCTAAATGCTGTTGGAAATGAAAATTCAACCTATAAGAGAGCGTCCTAGAAGAACAACATTATACATAAACTCATGTTCAGTAACATAAATATTTTTGCATCTGTGGATGATATATATTTACTGATGAATTTCGATTGGCATTTATATTGGTACTTTTAATGTCTGTGAGTGTTGTGTGTGTGTGTGTGTGTGTGTGTGTGTGTGTGTGTGTATAGATATAGATATAGATATACTCTCCAAAGTTTTCCAAATATGAAATATATGTGTCTAGTATACACTCTCTAAATTCATTCATGTTCATGTATGTTGATTTATAATCAACTTTTCACAAGATTATAATCAGAAATATTCATCCACCTGAAATACATATTTGTTTCCTAGCACTGACTACTAACTTCAGTGAAGGGTGCATACAAATCCTAATTATTCTACAGTATCTGACCCAGTCTAACATCAATGCAAGTAGACTCCTATGGGACATGATATGTAATTTGTCATTCATTTGTATTCGACACTGGTAAATTATTGTTTCTTCAGTTTTTGCACATCATAGGATATACATTTTATCCAAAGGTCACAAATTAATAGGCATTTGTTTCAACAGTAATCACTTCTTGCTTCAGAACACATGTATTGTCAGGGTTTCTTGACTGGTCTTTTCATGAGACTTCTTTCCAAACACATTATTTTGAATTTCCATAATCATTTTGAAGCAAAACTCACACACTCTTCATGATAAACCAAAACACTAATATATCCATTAGATATATAACTGGTTGGAATGAATGATTGTATATCAATATACAATTTCCTTTCATTTTTCAGATATCAGTTCAATTCATTATTTAAAGTTCAAAAAAGTTATATTATTTATTCACAGTATGGTCTATTCGTGGTTTTTCTCTATGTTCATAGAAACAGGGTACACCTATTTGTACCCCCGATTCTAATTTTACATCTTCAATATATTGCTCCCAGAAATGGTGAAAGAAATACTCATGTCACCTCATTATCACAGTAATATTCTGGAAAAAAAATGGAACGGTCACACTTATGATTGTACCAGAGCCTAAATGGAAAGTGAACATGGATTTCTAAAAACACCCATGTCCAGGTTGCCTAATGCTGTCAATTGTCACTCCTATTGGTGACTACATATTTGTTTTTTCCTAATTTATATATTGAAACTCAACCCTGTTGAAAATGTCTAATTCTATCCCTCACTTTATACTTTGCCTGATTTCGTAATGTTTCCATTGATATCTGCTTTTCTACATATTTTCCCCATTTCAACATAGTGTCTGACTCTTCATATGTGCTTACATTTACATGCACTCTATAACCAAAAGTCTATTGCTAAAGAACTTTTGGTCCAAATCCTATACTCACTCGTCTTCCTAAACCTACCGACTATCTTCCTAATCCTACTGAATATCCCTTTTTGACTGGATGTTCTCTTCTAAATTCAATCATCCAATGTACAAGGTCCTATGCCATTGTATATCAAATTATCTGTGACATCTTTGCAGAACATAATTCAAAGCTAAGTATCCCAATCAAGGGCAAAACCCTTCTGGGCTTCAAAGCATACCTAGATTTCTTTTTTCATACTTATATTTCACCTCTATATTCTTGTAAATATTGCAGGTTCCCAATCCCATTATTCATCGCACAGAATCATTCGTCACCAAATCAAACCTGTTTTTAACCCCAAGTATACACTGTTCCCTGAATCATTTTACAGAAGAGCAGGGACAGAGGGGTTCTTACAATACAGGAAAGTTGGGGATCTTCCACCAGATGAGAACCTCAAATGTCCATGCACAAATGATACCTGGAGAAGTTGTAGGCAGGTATGAAGCACCTGAGAGAGCAAAAGTCATCTTCCATGGCAAACAACCTGGTCAGGATGAAGGGATATGTCTGAATCTGCCTCTCTCTTCTTATTGTAGACAATGTGGAACAATCCAGGCCTGAGTGGAGAGCTGTTCCCGGGTGCCAATGGTTGATATACATTCTACCTTATGAAAGTGTCACAGGAAGTAGGGGAAACCTCCATCTTATGTAACCCTTGGAAGCAACTGTTAGGACAAAGTGGTTGCCAAGGCAGTGACCTCATTCAGTTCCAAAGAATGTGACATACCTCATTTCCTTGGTGATGGAACTCTCTGAACTTGGTATCCAAGAAGCCAGGCACCCAGAGGCAGTCCCAGTCCCAGGCCCAGTGGGCTCACTTGTTTGGATTTACCAAGGACAGAGTCAGTTTTCTTGGTACCTATTGATGTGAGGATGGAAAAATGCCAGGAGAGCTCTGAAGATGGACCTTTCCTGAGAAAACAGGTAGTGGCTAACCACTTTTTCCTGACATCTTCACAGAGTTGGTCAAGGAAACAAGATCTGAGAGAAGACAGGCCATTTCGGGGGAACATAGTATGGCCCACCAGTCAGAGGACACTCCGGATAGTCACAGACCTACTTGGGGGAAGGAGGTGCCTTTGTGGGAGTGGGTGTGCATTTGTTGTTTTGTCTCATGTTCTGAGAATAGATCCAAAAGGCGGTTTGTTTGGTTTGGAGCAGACAGTTTCTAGTAAGTCATTTGACAAGGCGAGTGTTTCTGTTTATGTGTATCCCACTGTGTCCGTTGTTGTAGACATTAGAAAAGAGAATGCATTAATGGATGTATCCTGTCTAGTATAAATCTTCAATATAATTCATCCTGCCCAATATAAGAATGGACTGCACCTTGTCTTATCGATGTGCAACACCTGCTATCTTTCTAAGTTGTTGTTTTCTTCATGAATTCTGGCCACTCTCCAGAATAGGCTCAGGGATTTGTGTCCAAAATATGTACCACCTCCAAGCTCTGTGACATGGCCATGTAAAGGATAGTTGAAGAGAATGGCGAGCATCTCAGAAAACTCAGATTTCAGTGTGACCAGGAAAGTCTCAGTGCAGAAACCCTGCTTTGGGCTTTTTGCTTACTTATTGTTGTGTTGTACTGAATGTCAGGAAGGTCTTTGCCTCTGGCCACCCCTTTGTGAAGCCTGAAGAAAACAGTTTTCAAATGGAAATGAATGGGCCTCACCTGTGGTTCTTTGCTTAATTGCTTTGGAAAGGGATGTGTCTTTATCAGCCTCTTGGTACTGTGTGTGGCTGTAACTTAGATTCTCAGCACCTGATGGATCTTAAGAATGATCCCATGTGAGCTTCCAAAACCAAAATGGCAAAAAATATCATTCATTGTGGATGAAGACTCTTGCCTTCCTCTGTTAGGTTCCTGCACTCCAACAAACGAGAATAGGTATTCTGTGAGTCAAATGAGTTCTTCAAAGCCCTGCAGAGGTGCTTGTGTTTTTGCATGACTCTAAATCACCTAAAGAATCGATACCTAAAATCAGTAGCCCTCAAATTGGAGAAACATAGAAGTATTAACGGCAGGCTTATTTGTTCACTCCTGGTTCACAGCAACGGTGTCCAGGCTACCCTGACTTTAGGCAAATGAGGGGCAAACGAGCTGATTTTGGACACTGTCTTGGGCTGCACCCCTCATGGAAACCTCCAGCCAGAGGTTAAGATGATTGACTATATGGAATAAGGTGAGGGCCATGTGGGAGTGTTTTGGTTTTAATGTTGGTCATTTGTGTGGCATTGGAAAAAATGACTGGTTCCACGTGGGCTTGAACTCTGGTGTGATTCCCCTTAAACACTGGGTTTTGGAACTGAACTCAGAGAAGCATTGCTATGAATTTTGTTGGGATTTTAAGAGGCCACGCATGAAAGTTGCTCTTGGAAACTGAGACATAGGCCCCGGGTAGATTTCCACAGAGGCCTGGGAATCTCACCAAGCATATCACATGATTTTATTCTTAAAGAAATGGCATCCATAGTTGAGAGTCAAAACACACATGCACCTCACATTGTAGACCTCAATGGGCCTGGCCTAATGTGAAGTTTTGTCCATTCTTTGGGAAGCCTTGCCTGTGAGATTTCTCCAGAGATTTCATTGAAATGAGCTTCCACACCATTTAATGTTTGCTGAATGAATTGAAACCCACAGTGCCTCCAACTTCATGCTTGAAAAATGGCTAGATAAATACCATGAAATTTTTGAAATTCCTTAGACCAGGTGGCACTGGAGAAACATTTTATGTCCTATTGCTGATCATGAGTATACCAGACAGTGCCTTGATTTACTGAGTTTCATGAAAATGGTGTAGAACAGAGATGCCAGTAATTTGGAGCCTGCTGAGTAGTGGGTCTAGAGCAGTGGTGGGGAGGCGTTTGATAAAACATCCGTGGTAGGACCATGTGCATCTACCATTGGATTCCAAATGGCTTGTAACTGACATGGTGCTGCCAGCAGACCCTTATATGTAAAGGCATCTTGTTATATGGAGAGTTTTAAGAGGAAAATTAAGAATCAGGTTGATATGGACAAGGGGGCAATGGGGCAAGCTGTGAGAGATAGAAGCCTAGTTGGTGCATTCTCTTGCAGACCCTGACCCACCACACGTGACAGAACTCCCTCCAGCATTGTGTCCCAGTTTAGCTGCTAGTATTTCGTGAAACAAATACCAAACTCACAGTGCAGCAGCCTAAACACCACAAAAAGTGGAGGAGGACCAAATGGCTTCACAGTCCACACGGGGAGACGGGGTGACACTTAGTCCCCAGTGGCCTCAGTTTACCTATAAAGAGAGGATTCAGCACTGCTTCATCTTGTTCATTGGAAAATAAGAAACCATGTCCTCCAGGTCACATAGATGCAGACCCAGCTTTGATGGTCTCACTACAAAGGAAGCCAAATCTCATGAAAACAACATATATTTCAAGTGCGGAAGCTCAGAGGCAGTTTCTCAAAAAGTTTTTAGGCCAGCAGAGTTACATGTTTGTGGAGTGTTTACCATGTCCCTTACTTTTGGAAACTCCTAAACCACCTCCAAGGTTGTAAACTAATGAGCATTTTCCATTCCAGATATGTATTCACTGATTGTGTAACTCTTCTCCTCTAATTGTGTCTTACTTGGGGTGAAGGTAATGTCAAGGCATTGTTTTGGATGAGAGCGGGAGGATATTTGTGCAGCATATATTTACATACACATTGGATTCATTTTCCAATTTTTCATTCGAAGTACTGAATCCCTGACACTAACCCATACCTAGTAGACTCAGACTATTCATCCTAATATAATGGGGAAAATTAACCCAACACAATAGAAATACAAGCACTTCAGAGGAGACATGTTCTATAGTTGGACTTGACATTTGCATTATATAAGGTAGGAGTTATACATCTAGTCAAATTTTAATTGAAATACTCTCCATGTGTTTTTAAACTTAACAAATATGTGAATACTTGTTTCCAATTTCTGTAGCCTATTCACACATGTATATTTATATGCATATATCGAATCCTACCAGGTATCACACGTATATTTTTGTAAGGTGGATATCTTGGCAGATATAAATTGTGAAAAGTGTTCACTCCTCCTAAATGCTGTTGGAAATGAAAATTCAACCTATAAGAGAGCGTCCTAGAAGAACAACATTATACATAAACTCATGTTCAGTAACATAAATATTTTTGCATCTGTGGATGATATATATTTACTGATGAATTTCGATTGGCATTTATATTGGTACTTTTTAATGATTGTGAGTGTTGTGTGTGTGTGTGTGTGTGTGTGTGTGTATAGATATAGATATAGATATACTCTCCAAAGTTTTCCAAATATGAAATATATGTGTCTAGTATACACTCTCTAAATTCATTCATGTTCATGTATGTTGATTAATAATCAACTTTTCACAAGATTATAATCAGAAATATTCATCCACCTGAAATACATATTTGTTTCCTAGTAATGACTACTAACTTCAGTGAAGGGTGCATACAAATCCTAATTATTCTACAGTATCTGACCCAGTCTAACATCAATGCAAGTAGACTCCTATGGGACATGATATGTAATTTGTCATTCACTTGTATTCGACACTGGTACATTATTGTTTCTTCAGTTTTTGCACATCATAGGATATACATTTCATCCACAAGTTCACAAATTAATAGGCATTTGTTTCAACATTAATCACTTCTTGCTTCAGAACACATGTATTGTCAGGTTTTCTTGACTGGTCTTTTCATGAGACTTCTTTCCAAACACATTATTTTGAATTTCCATAATCATTTTGAAGCAAAACTCACACACTCTTCATGATAAACCAAAACACTAATATTTCCATTAGATATATAACTGGTTGGAATGAATGATTGTATATCAATATACAATTTCCTTTCATTTTTCAGATATCAGTTCAATTCATTATTTAAAGTTCAAAAAAGTTATATTATTTATTCACAGTATGGTCTATTCGTGGTTTTTCTCTATGTTCATAGAAACAGGGTACACCTATTTGTACCCCCGATTCTAATTTTACATCTTCAATATATTGCTCCCAGAAATGGTGAAAGAAATACTCATGTCACCTCATTATCACAGTAATATTCTGGAAAAAAAATGGAACGGTCACACTTATGATTGTACCAAAGCCTAAATGGAAAGTGAACATGGATTTCTAAAAACATCCATGTCCAGGTTGCCTAATGCTGTCAATTGTCACTCCTACTGGTGACTACATATTTGTTTTTTCCTAATTTATATATTCAAACTCAACCCTGTTGAAAATGTCTAATTCTATCCCTCACTTTATACTTTGCCTGATTTCGTAATGTTTCCATTGATATCTGCTTTTCTACATATTTTCCCCAGTTCAACATAGTGTCTGACTCTTCATATGTGCTGACATTTACATTCACTCTATAACCAAAAGTCTATTGCTAAAGAACTTTTGGTCCAAATCCTATACTCACTCGTCTTCCTAAACCTACCGACTATCTTCCTAATCCTACTGAATATCCCTTTTTGACTGGATGTTCTCTTCTAAATTCAATCATCCAATGTACAAGGTCCTATGCCATTGTATATCAAATTATCTGAGACATCTTTGCAGAACATAATTCAAAGCTAAGTATCCCAATCAAGGGCAAAACCCTTCTGGGCTTCAAAGCATACCAAGATTTCTTTTTTCATACTTATATTTCACCTCTATATTCTTGTAAATATTGCAGGTTCCCAATCCCATTATTCATCGCACAGAATCATTCATCACCAAATCAAACCTGTTTTTAACCCCAAGTGTACACTGTTCCCTGAATCATTTTACAGAAGAGCAGGGACAGAGGGGTTCTGACAATACAGGAAAGTTGGGGATCTTCCACCAGATGAGAACCTCAAATGTCCATGCACAAATGATACCTGGAGAAGTTGTAGGCAGGTATGAAGCACCTGAGAGAGCAAAAGTCATCTTCTATGGCAAACAACCTGGTCAGGATGAAGGGATGTGTCTGAATCTGCCTCTCTCTTCTTATTGTAGACAAGGTGGAACAATCCAGGCCTGAGTGGAGAGCTGTTCCCGGGTGCCAATGGTTGATATACATTCTACCTTATGAAAGTGTCACAGGAAGTAGGGGAAACCTCCATCTTATGTAACCCTTGGAAGCAACTGTTAGGACAAAGTGGTTGCCAAGGCAGTGACCTCATTCAGTTCCAAAGAATGTGACATACCTCATTTCCTTGGTGATGGAACTCCCTGAACTTGGTATCCAAGAAGCCAGGCACCCAGAGGCAGTCCCAGTCCCAGGCCCAGTGGGCTCACTTGTTTGGATTTACCAAGGACAGAGTCAGTTTTCTTGGTACCTAATGATGTGAGGATGGCCAAATGCCAGGAGAGCTCTGAAGATGGACCTTTCCTGAGAAAACAGGTAGTGGCTAACCACTTTTTCCTGACATCTTCACAGAGTTGGTCAAGGAAACAAGATCTGAGAGAAGACAGGCCATTTTGGGGGAACATAGTATGGCCCACCAGTCAGAGGACACTCCGGATAGTCACAGACCTACTTGGGGGAAGGAGGTGCCTTTGTGGGAGTGGGTGTGCGTTTGTTGTTTTGTCTCATGTTCTGAGAATAGATCCAAAAGGCGGTTTGTTTGGTTTGGAGCAGACAGTTTCTAGTAAGTCATTTGACAAGGCGAGTGTTTCTGTTTATGTGTATCCCACTGTGTCCGTTGTTGTAGACATTAGAAAAGAGAATGCATTAATGGATGTGTCCTGTCTAGTATAAATCTTCCCATAATTCATCCTGCCCAACATATGAATGGACTGCAGCTTGTCTTATCGATGTGCAACACCTGCTATCTTTCTAAGTTGTTGTTTTCTTCCTGAATTCTGGCCACTCTCCAGAATGGGCTCAGGGATTTGTGTCCAAAATATGTACCACCTCCAAGCTCTGTGACATGGCCATGTAAAGGATAGTTGAAGAGAATGGCGAGCATCTCAGAAAACTCAGATTTCAGTGTGACCAGGAAAGTCTCAGTGCAGAAACACTGCTTTGGGCTTTTTGCTTACTTATTGTTGTGTTGCACTGAATGTCAGGAAGGTCTTTGCCTCAGGCCACCCCTTTGTGAAGCCTTAAGAAAACAGTTTTCAAATGGAAATGAATGGGCCTCACCTGTGGTTCTTTGCTTAATTGCTTTGGAAAGGGATGTGCCTTTATCAGCCTCTTGGTCCTGTGTGTGGCTGTGACTTAGATTCTCAGCACCTGATGGATCTTAAGAATGATCCCATGTGAGCTTCCAAAACCAAAATGGCAAAAAATATCATTCATTGTGGATGAAGACTCTTGCCTTCCTCTGTTAGGTTCCTGCACTCCAACAAATGAGAATAGGGATTATGTGAGTCAAATGAGTTCTTCAAAGCCCTGCAGAGGTGCTTGTGTTTTCGCATGACTCTAATCACCTAAAGAATCGATACCTAAAATCAGTAGCCCTCAAATTGGAGAAACATAGAAGTATTAACGGCAGGCTTATTTGTTCACTCCTGGTTCACAGCAACGGTGTCCAGGCTACCCTGACTTTAGGCAAATGAGGGGCAAACGAGCTGATTTTGGACACTGTCTTGGGCTGCACCCCTCATGGAAACCTCCTGCCCAGAGCTTAAGATGATTGACTATATGGAATAAGGTGAGGGCCATGTGGGAGTGTTTTGGTTTTAATGTTGGTCATTTGTGTGGCATTGGAAAAAATGACTGGTTCCACGTGGGCTTGAACTCTGGTGTGATTCCCCTTAAACACTGGGTTTTGGAACTGAACTCAGAGATGCATTGCCATGAGTTTAGTTGGGATTTTAAGAGGCCATGCATGAAAGTCGCTCTTGGAAACTGAGACCTAGGCCCCGGGTGGATTTCCACAGAGGCCTGGGAATCTCAGCAAGGATATCACATGATTTTATTCTTAAAGAAATGGCATCCATAATTGAGAGTCAAAACACACATGCACCTCACATTGTAGACCTCAATGGGCCTGGCCTAATGTGACCTTTTGTCCATTCTTTGGGAAGCCTTGCCTGTGAGATTTCTCCAGACATTTCATTGAAATGAGCATCCTACCATTTAATGTTTGCTGAATGAATTGAAACCCACAGTGCCTCCAACTTCATGCTTGAAAAATGGCTAGATAAATACCATGAAATTTTTGAAATTCCTATGACCAGGTGGCACTGGAGAAACATTGGATGTCCTATTGCTGATCATGAGTATACCAGACAGTGCCTTGATTTACTGAGTTTCATGAAAATGGTGTAGAACAGAGATGACAGTAAGTTGGAGCCTGCTGAGTAGTGGGTCTAGAGCAGTGCTGGGGAGGTGTTTGATAAAACATCCGTGGTAGGGCCATGTGGATCTACCATTGGATTCCAAATGGCTTGTAACTGACATGGTGCTGCCAGCAGACCCTTATATGTAAAGGCATCTTGTTATATGGAGAGTTTTAAGAGGAAAATTAAGAATCAGGTTGATATGGACAAGGGGGCAATGGGGCAAGCTGTGAGAGATAGAAGCCTAGTTGGTGCATTCTCTTGCAGACCCTGACCCACCACACGTGACAGAACTCCCTCCAGCACTGTGTCCCAGTTTAGCTCAAGTATTTCGTGAAACAAATACCAAACTCACAGTGCAGCAGCCTAAACACCACAAAAAGTGGAGGAGGACCAAATGGCTTCACAGTCCACATGGGAGACGGGGAGACACTTAGTCCCTAGTGGCCTCAATTTACCTAAAAAGAGAGGATTCAGCACTGCTTCATCTTGTTCATTGGAAAATAAGAAACCATGTCCTCCAGGTCACATAGATGCAGACCCAGCTTTGATGGTCTCACTACAAAGGAAGCCAAATCTCCTGAAAACAACATATATTTCAAGTGCGGAAGCTCAGAGGCAGTTTCTCAAAAAGTTTTTAGGCCAGCAGAGTTCCATGTTTGAGGAGTGTTTACCCTGTCCCTTACTTTTGGAAACTCCTCTACCACTTCCAAGGTTGTGAACTCCTGAGCATTTTCCATTCCAGATATGTATTCACTGATTTTGTAACTCTTCTCCTCTAATTGTGTCTTACTTGGGGTGAAGGTAATGTCAAGGCATTGTTCTGGATGAGAGCGCGAGGATATTTGTGCAGCATATACTTACGTACACATTGGATTCATTTTCCAATTTTCCATTTGAAGTACTGAATCCCAGACACTAAAACTTACCTAGTAGACTCAGACTATTTATCCTAATATAATGGGGAAAATTAACCCAACACAATAGAAATACAAGCACTTCAGAGGAGACATGTTGTATAGTTGGACTCGACATTTGCATTATATAAGGTAGGAGTTATAAATCTCGTCAAATTTTAATTGAAATATTCTGCATCTCTTTTTAAACTTAACAAATATGTGAATTCTTGTTTCCTTTTTCTGTAGCCTATTCACACATGTATATTTATATGCATATATAAAATCCTACCAGGTATCACACATACATTTTTGTGAGGTGGCTGTCTTGGCAGATACAAATTGTGAGAAGAGTTCACTCCTCCCAAATGCTGTTGGAAATGAAAATCAACCTATAGGAGAACGTCCTAGTAGAACAAAATTATGCATAAACTCATGTTCAGTAAAATAAATATTTTTGCATCTCTCGATGATATATATTTACTGATGAATTTCGATTGGCATTTATATTGGTACTTTTTAATGTATGTGAATGTTGTGTGTGTGTGTCTGTGTGTGTGTGTCTGTGTGTGTTTGTGTGTCTGTGTGTGTGTATAGACATAGATATATATATACTCTCCAAATTTTTCAAAATATGAAAAAATGTGTCTAATATATACTCTCTAAATTCATTCATGTACATGAATGTGGATTTATAATCAACTTTTCACAAGATTATATTCAGAAATATTCATCCACCTGAAATACATATTTGTTTCATAGTACTGAAACCTAACTTCAGTGAATGGTGCATACAAATCCTAATTACTCTACAGTAACTGACCCAGTCTAACATCAATGCAAGAAGACTCCTATGGGACATGATATGTAATTTGTCATTCATTTGTATTCGACACTGGTACATTATTGTTTCTTCAGTTTTTGCACATCATAGGATATACATTGCATGAACAAGTTCACAAATTAATAGGCATTTGTTTCAACTTTAATCACTTCTTGCTTCAGAACACATGTATTGTCAGGGTTTCTTGACTGGTCTTTTCATCAGACTTCTTTCCAAACACATAATTTTGAATTTCCATAATCATTTTGAAGCAAAACTCACACACTCTTCATGATAAACCAAAACACTAATATTTCCAATAGATATATAACTGGTTGGAATGAATGATTGTATATCAATATACGATTTCCTTTAATTTTTCAGATATCAGTTCAATTCATTATTTAAAGTTGAAAAAATTATATTATTTATTCACAGTATGGTCTATTCATGCTTTTTTTCTATGTTCATAGAAACAGGGTACACCTCTTTGTACCCCGATTCTAATATTACATCTTCAATATATTGCTCCCAGAAATGGTGAAAGAAATACTCATGTCACCTCATTATCACAGTAATATTCTGGACAGAAAATGGAAAGGTCACACTTATGATTGTACCAAAGCCTAAATTTAAAGTGAACATGGATTTCTAAAAACATCCATGTCCAGGTTGCCTAATGCTGTCAATTGTCAATCCTATTGGTGACTACATATTTGTTTTTTCCTAATTTATATATTCAAACACAACACTGTTGAAAATGTCTAATTCTATCCCTCACTTTATACTTTGCCTGATTTCGTAATGTTTCTATTGATATCTGCTTTTCTACATATTTTCCCCAGTTCAACATAGTGACTGACTCTTTATATGTGCTGACATTTTCATTCACTCTATAACCAAAAGTCTATTGCTAAAGAACTTTTGGTCCAAATCCTATTCTCACTCTTCTTCCTAAACCTACCGACTATCTTCCTAATCCTACTGAATATCCCTTTTTGACCTGATGTTCTCTTCTAAATTCTATCATCCAATGTACAAGGTCCTATGCCATTGTAATTCGAATTATCTGAGACATCTTTGCAGAACATAATTCAAAGCTAAGTATCCCAATCAAGGGCAAAACCCTTCTGGGCTTCAAATCATACCTAGATTTCTTTTTTCATACTTATATTTTACCTCTATATTCTTGTAAATATTGCAGGTTCCCAATCCCATTATTCATCGCACAGAATCATTCGTCACCAAATCAAACCTGTTTTTAACCCCAAGTATACACTGTTCCCTGAATCATTTTACAGAAGCGCAGGGACAGAGGGGTTCTTACAATACAGGAAAGTTGGGGACCTTCCACCAGATGAGAACCTCAAATGTCCATGCACAAATGATACCTGGAGAAGTTGTAGGCAGGTATGAAGCACCTGAGAGAGCAAAAGTCATCTTCCATGGCAAACAACCTGGTCAGGATGAAGGGATGTGTCTGAATCTGCCTCTCTCTTCTTATTGTAGACAAGGTGGAACAATCCAGGCCTGAGTGGAGAGCTGTTCCCGGGTGCCAATGGTTGATATACATTCTACCTTATGAAAGTGTCACAGGAAGTAGGGGAAACCTCCATCTTATGTAACCCTTGGAAGCAACTGTTAGGACAAAGTGGTTGCCAAGGCAGTGACCTCATTCAGTTCCAAAGAATGTGACATACCTCATTTCCTTGGTGATGGAACTCTCTGAACTTGGTATCCAAGAAGCCAGGCACCCAGAGGCAGTCCCAGTCCCAGGCCCAGTGGGCTCACTTGTTTGGATTTACCAAGGACAGAGTCAGTTTTCTTGGTACCTATTGATGTGAGGATGGAAAAATGCCAGGAGAGCTCTGAAGATGGACCTTTCCTGAGAAAACAGGTAGTGGCTAACCACTTTTTCCTGACATCTTCACAGAGTTGTTCAAAGAAACATGATCTGAGAGAAGACAGGCCATGTCGGGGGAACATAGTATGGCCCACCAGTCAGAGGATACTTCTGATAGTCCAAGACCTACTTGGGGGCAGGAGGTGCCTTTGTGGGAGTGGGTGTGGGTTTGTTGTTTTGTCTCATGTTCTGAGAATAGATAGGAAAGGCTTTTTGTTTGGTTTGGAGTGGACAGTTTCTAGTAAGTCATTTGACACGGCGAGTGTTTCTGTTTCTGTGTATCCCACTGTGTCCGTTGTTGTAGACATTAGAAAAGAGAATGCATTAATGGATGTGTCCTGTCTAGTATAAATCTTCCCATAATTCATCCTGCCCAATATATGAATGGACTGCAGCTTGTCTTATCGATGTGCAACACCTGCTATCTTTCTAAGTTGTTGTTTTCTTCCTGAATTCTGGCCACTCTCCAGAATAGGCTCATGGATTTGTGTCCAAAATATGTACCACCTCCAAGCTCTGTGACATGGCCATGTAAAGGATAGTTGAAGAGAATGGCGAGCATCTCAGAAAACTCAGATATCAGTGTGACCAGGAAAGTCTCAGTGCAGAAACACTGCTTTGGGCTTTTTGCTTACTTATTGTTGTGTTGCACTGAATGTCAGGAAGGTCTTTGCCTCAGGCCACCCCTTTGTGAAGCCTGAAGAAAACAGTTTTCAAATGGAAATGAATCGGCCTCACCTGTGGCTCTTAGCTTAATTGCTTTGGAAAGGGATGTGTCTTTATCAGCCTCTTGGACCTGTGTGTGGCTGTGGCTTAGATTCTCAGCACCTGATGGATCTTAAGAATGATCCCATGTGAGCTTCCAAAACCACAATGGCAAAAAATATCATTCATTTTGGATGAAGTCTCTTGCCTTCCTCTGTTAGGTTGCTGCACTCCATCAAATGAGAATAGGGATTATTTGGGTCAAATGAGTTCTTCAAAGCCCTGCAGAGGTGCTTGTGTTTTCGCTTGACTCTTAATCACCTAAAGAATTGATACCTAAAATCAGTAGACCTCAAATTGGAGAAATACAGAAGTATTAATGGCAGGTTGATTTGTTCACTCCTGGTTCACAGAAACGGTGTCCAGCCTACCCTGACTTTAGGCAAATGAGGGGCAAACGAGCTGATTTTGGACACTGTCTTGGGCTGCGCCCCTCATGGAAACCTCCAGCCAGATGTTAAGATGATTGACTATATGGAATAAGATGAGGGCTATGTGGGAGTGTTTTGGTTTTAATGTTGCTCATTTGTGTGGCATTGGAATAAATGACTGTGTCCACGTGGGCTTGAACTCTGGTGTGATTCCCCTTAGAGACTGGGTTTTGGAACTGAACTCAGAGAAGCATTGCCATGAATTTTGTTGGGATTTTAAGAGGCCATGCATGAAAGTCGCTCTTGGAAACTGAGACCTAGGCCCCGGGTGGATTTCCACAGAGGCCTGGGAATCTCAGCAAGGATATCACATGATTTTATCCTTAAAGAAATGGAAGTCATAGTTGAGAGTCAAAACACACATGGACCTCACATTATAGACCTCAATGGGCCTCGCCTAATGTGACCTTTTGTCCACTCTTTGGGAAGCCTTGCCTGTGAGAGTTCTCCAGAGATTTTATTGAAATGAGCTTCCTCACCATTTAATCTTTGCTGAATGAATTGAAACCCACAGTGCCTCCAACTTCATGCTTGAAAAATGGCTAGATAAATACCATGAAATTTTTGAAATACCTATGACCATGTGGCACTGGAGAAACATTGGATGTCCTTTTGCTGATCATGATTATACCAGACAGTGCCTTGATTTACTGAGTTTCATGAAAATGGTGTAGAACAGAGATGCCAGTAGTTTGTAGCCTGCTGAGTAGTGGGTCTAGAGCAGTGGTGGGGAGGTGTTTGATAAAACATTCGTGGAAGGGCCTTGTGGATCTACCATTGGATTCCAAATGGCTTGTAACTGACATGGTGCTGCCAGCAGACCCTTATATGTAAAGGCATCTTGTTATATGGAGAGTTTTCAGAGGAAAATTAAGAATCAGGTTGATATGGAAAAGGGGGCAATGGGGAAAGCTGTGAGAGATAGAAGCCTAGTTGGTGCATTCTCTTGCAGACCCTGACCCACCACACGTGACAGAACTCCCTCCAGCACTGTGTCCCAGTTTAGCTCCTAGTATTTCGTGAAACAAATACCAAACTCACAGTGCAGGAGCAAAAACTCCACAAAAGATGGAGGAGGACCAAATGGCTTCACAGTCCACACGGGGAGACACTTAGTCCCCAGTGGCCTCAGTTTACCTACAAAGAGAGGATTTAGCACTGCTTCATCTTGTTCATTGGAAAATAAGAAACCATGTCCTCCAGGTCACATAGATGTACACCCAGCTTTGATGGTCTCACTACAAAGGAAGCCAAATCTCCTGAAAACAACATATATTTCAAGTGCGGAAGCTCAGAGGCAGTTTCTCAAAAAGTTTTTAAGCCAGCAGAGCTCCATGTTTGTGGAGTGTTTACCCTGTCCCTTACTTTTTGAAACTCCTCTACCACCTCCAGAATGTGAACTCCTTAGCATTTTCCATTCCAGATATGTATTCACTGATTTTGTAACTCTTCTCCTCTAGTTGTGTCTTACTTGTGGTGAAGGTAATGTCAAGGCATTGTTCTGGATGAGAGCGGGAGGATATTTGTGCAGCGTATATTTACATACACATTGGATTCATTTTCCAATTTTTCATTCGAAGTACTGAATCCCTGACACTAACCCATACCTAGTAGACTCAGACTATTCATCCTAATATAATCGGGAAAATTAACCCAACACAATAGAAATACAAGCACTTCAGAGGAGACATGTTGTATAGTTGGACTTGACATTTGCCTTATATAAGGTTGGAGTTATAAATCTAGTCAAATTTTAATTGAAATATTTTCCATGTGTTTTTAAACTTACCAAATATGTGAATTCTTGTTTCCCTTTTCTGTAGCCTATTCACACATGTATATTTATATGCTTATATCGAATCCTACCAGGTATCACACGTACATTTTTGTGAGGTGGCTGTCTTGGCAGATACAAATTGTGAGAAGAGTTCACTCCTCCTAAATGCTTTTGGAAATGAAAATTCAACCTATAGGAGAGCGTCCTATTAGAAAAACATTATATATAAACTCATGTTCAGTAAAATAAATATTTTTTGCATTTGTGGATGATATATATTTACTGATGAATTTCGATTGGCATTTATATTTGTACTTTTTAATGTCTGTGAGTGTTGTGTGTGTGTGTGTGTGTGTGTGTGTGTGTATATATATATATATATATATATATAGATAGATAGATAGATAGATAGATATAGATATAGATATATAGATATAAATATAGATATACTCTCCAAATTTTTCAAAATATGAAATATATGTGTCTTATTTTGCACTTCCTAAATTTTTCATATTCATGAATGTGGATTTATAATTATCTTTTCACAAGATTATTCTCAGAAACATTCATATACCCTACGAGACTCTTACCACTAATACTAATATAATGGAGAAAAAGAACCCAAACAGAATAGATACAAGCATTTCAGAAGAGACATGGTGTATAGTTGGACTTGCCTTTTGCATAATATAAGGTAGGAGTTATAAATCTATTCAATTTATTGAAATAATTTTCCATGTGTTATTTTTTTTGACACAACACAAAATTTAATCTTTGAAAAATAAATAAAATTGACACTTCCTTAACCAAGCTAATGAAGAAAAAAAAACCTCAAATTACTAAAATTAAGGATCATAAAGGAACTTTTACAGAGTACACAACTAAAATACAGAGAATAATTGAAAACTAATTTGAAAATTTATAGTCTAATAAATTAAAATACCATGATGACATCAATAAAATTTTAGAGATATACCCAAACTTAATTAGTAGGATGTGAACAATTTAAACAAATCAATTTCAAGCAATGAAATAGAAGTTGCTGTCAACATCCTACCAATCAAGCAAAGCCCAGGAACAGACAGATTATCAGCCATGTTCTACAAGACCTTCAAAGAAGCATTCATCACAATACTCCTCAAATTATTCCATAAAATAGAAAAGGATGGAACTCCTCCAAACTCATTCCATGAGGCTATTATCACTCACATAGCAAAATCAGACAAAGACACATCAAGGAAAGAAATCTTCAGAGCAATATTCCTGACAAAGATATATACAAAAATTCTCAATAAAATTCTTTTTTTTAAGCCAAAGTTAATCAAAAGGGATAAAGAGGGACACTACACACTATTCCATGTGTTTTTAAAGTTAAGAAATATATGAATTCCTGTCTCCCTTTCTCTGTAGCCTATTAAGCACATGTATTTTTATATGCACAAATAGAATCCTACCTGTTTTCACACGTACATTCTTGTAAGGTGGCTGACTTGGCAGATACTATTTGTGAGAAGAGATCACTCCTCCTAAACGCTGTTGGTACAGAAAATTCAACCCATGGGTGAGCTTCCTAGATGAACAACATTATACATACATCCATGTTCAGTAAAATGAATATTTTGGGATATGCGGATGAGTTATTTTTCATGATGAATTTCGATTGACATATATATTGCGACATTATAATGTGTGTGTGTTTGTCTCTCTCTCTCTCTCTCTCTCTCTCTATATATATATATATATATATATATATATATATATATATATATATATAGTCTCCAGATTTTCCAAAATATGAAATATATGTCTTCTTATACACCACCTGAATTCATTCATATTCATATATGTGGATTTATAATCAACTTTTAACAAGTTTATTCTCAGAAATATACATCCACTGAAATACATATTTGTTTCCTAGTACTGAAAACTAAATTCAGGGAAGGGTTCTTACAAATCCTAATATTTCTAGACTAACTGACCAAGTTTAACATCAATGCAAATACATTCCTATTGGATATGATGTGTTTTTTAAAGTTCATTTTCATTCAAACTTGGTACGTTATTATTTATTCAGTTTATGGACATCATAAAATATATCCTTTCATTCACAAGTTCACAAATTTATAAATATTTGGTTTACTTTCAATCACTTCCTCCTTCGGAACACATATATTCCTCTATGTTTCTTGACTGGTCTTTTCACTAGACTTCTTTCTAAACACATTATTTTCGATTCCATTATCATTTTTGAAGCAAAACTCACACACTATTCATGATAAACGGTAACCCTAATAATACCATTAGATATATAACTTGTTGGAATGAATGTACATATATCAATATATGATTTCGTCTATATTTTCAGATATTAAAACAATCCATTATGTAAATTTGGAACCAGTCACATAATTTTTTCACAGTATGGTCTATTAATGCATCATCTCTATATTCATCAACACAGGGTAAACCTCTTAGTATCCCCAGTACTAATTTATATGTTTTCAAAATATTGCTCCCAGAAAAGGTGGAAGAAATACTCATGTCACCTGATCTACATATACATATTATCACAGTAATATTCTGGACACAAAATGCAAAGGTCACCATTATGATTGCAATAAAGCCTCAATGGAATGTGAACATGGATTACTAAAAACATCCATGTCCAGTTTCCCTAATGCTCTCAAATGTCAATCCAATTGGTGACTACATTTTTGTTTCTTTTTAAGATTATGTATTCAACCTCAACCCTGTTGAAAATGTCAAATCTTATCACTCACGTTATACTTTGCCTGATTTCCTAATGTCTCTATTGATGTCTGCCTTCCTACATATTTTTCCCAGTTCATCATTGTGCCCAACTTTTCACATATGGTGCCATTTATATTCACTCTCTAACCGAAACCTATTGCTAAAGAACTTTTGGTCCAAATCCTAGACTCACTCTTCCTCCTAAACCTACTGACTATCTTTCTAATCCTACACACTATCCCTTTTTCACTGGCTGTTCTCTTCTACATTCAATCATCTGAGGTACAGGGTCTTATGCCATTGTATATCGATTTGCATCGACCTCGGTGCAAAACATTACTCAAGCTAAGGATCCCAATCAAGAGCCCAAATCCTTCTGGGCTTCAAATATTACCTAGATTTCTGTTTTCATACTTATATTTTACCTCTATATTCTTATAAATTTTGCTGGTTCCCAATACCATTATTCATCCAGCAGAATGATTCCTAAGCCAAATGGAACATGCTATTAACCCTAACCATACAATGTTCCCTCAATCTCACTTTACAGAAGAGCAGGGATAAAGTTGATATTACAATACAGGAAGTTAGGAGATCTTCCACCTGCTGAGTACCTCAAAATCCATGCAGAAATAATCCCTGGACAAGATGTAGGCAGCTATGAAAAGACCTGAGAGAATAAAAGTCATATTCCATGGCAAACAACATGGTCAGGATCAAAGGATGTGTCTGAGTCAGCCTCTCTATTCTTAATGCAGGAAAAATGGACCAAAGCAGGCCTGTGTGGAGAGCTGTTCCCAGGTGACTATGGTTTCTATACCATTCTAACATGTGAAAGTATCACAGGAAGTAGGGCAGCCTCCATGTCAGGAGACACTAGGATGCAACTGTTAGGACAAAGTAGTGGCCAAGACAGGGACCTCATTTATTTCCTGAAGGTAGTGACCTCACCTCATTTCCTTGGCGATGGAACTCTCTGAATTTTGTGATCCAGGAAGCCAGGCACCAGAGCCAGTCCAAGTCCCAGTCGCAGTGGGCTCACTTGTTTGGATTTACTAAGGGACAGAGTCAGTCTTTCTTGGTACCTACTGATGTAAGGGTTGCCAAATACTAAGAAAGCTCTGAAGAGGGGTCTTTCCTGAGAGGACAGGAATTGGCTCACCACTGCCTCCTGACAACTTCACAGAGTTGACCAAGGAGACCAGATCTGAGACAGAAAGGCCATTTGTGGGGAACATCGTATGGCCTACCAGTCAGAGGACACTCCAGATAGTGACAGACCTACTTGGGGAAGGAGTTGCATTTGTGGGTGTTGGTTTGTGTTTGTGGTTTTTTTCCATGTTCTGAGAATAGGTAAAAAAGGAGGTTTGTTTGGATTGGAGTGGACTGTTTCCAGTAAGTCATTTGACAAGGAGACTGTTTCTATGTCTGTGTATCCCACTGTGTTTTTCTTTGTGGATATTAGAAAAATAGCTCATTGGGTGTGTCCTGTCTAGTAGAAAGCTTCCCAGCATGGCATCCTTTCCAATTAATGAATGGACTGAGGCTTGCCTTATCCATGGGCAACACCTGCTATCTACCTAATTTTCCATTTTTTCATGAATTCTGGCCACTCTCAAGATTAGTATCATGTATTTTTGTACAAGATATGTACCACCTCCAAGCTCTGTGACATGGCCATGTACTGGATAGCTGAAGGGAATGGCGAGCAACTCAGAAAACTCACATATTAGAGTAACAAGGAAAGTCTCCGTGGAGAAACCCTGCTTGGGGCCTTTTGATTACCTATTGTTCTGTTGCTCTGAATGTCAGAAAGGTCTTTGCCTCAGGCCACCCCTTTGTGAAGCCTGAAGAAAACAGTTTTCAAATGGAAATGAATGGGCATCACCTGTGGCTCTTTGCTTCATTGCTTTGGAGATGGATGTGTCTGAATCAGCCTCTTGGCCCTGTGTGAGCCTGTGGTTTAGATTTTCAGCACCTGATGAATCTAAAGAAAGATCCCATGTGGGCATCCAAAACCTAAATGGAAAAAAGATCTGTCATTGTGGATGAAGCCTCTCACCTTCCTCTGTAAGATTCCTGACCTCCATCAAGTGAGAATAGGGATCATTTGTGTCAAATAAGTTCTTCAAAGGGCTGCAGAGGGGAGACAATAGGTGCTTGGGTTTTCTTATAACTCCAATTCACACTAAAAATCTATACCCCACAGTCAGTAGGCCTCAAATTTGAGAAGTGGAGTAGTATTAACGGCAGGCCTATTTGATCACTTCTGGTTCACACTAAGTTGACTTTAGGCAAATGAGGGACAAGGGAGATTATTTTTGACACTGTCTTGGGCTGTGCCCCTCATGAAAACCTCCAGCTAGAGGTTATGATTAGTGTCTATATAAAAAGATGAAGAGGGCCATGTGAGAGTGTTTTGGTTTTAATTGTCATCATTTGTGTGGCAATTTGAAGAGATGCCTGGGTCCACCTGGGCTTGAACTCTGTTGTGATTCCCCTTAGAGACTGAGTTGTGTAACTGACCTCAGAGAAGTATTGCCATAAATTGTGTTGGGATTTCAGGAGGCCACACATGAGATTCACCATTGGAATCTGAGATCTTGGCCCAGGGTGACTTTACACAGAGCACTGGGAATCTAAGCCAGGATATCACAAGATTTTATTCTGAAAGATTCCAGCCATAGTTAAAACACCAACAGGGAATCTTTAGATCACTTATAAGCAAATTAAAAAACAAAATTTTTTAACAAGAGTAAAAATACTTAGTTAATGTAATGCTACCCTGAATTTTTTGGGTGAGTTATACTTTATATTCCCTGTTTGAGATCCTAGTAAACTTGAGAGAAAAAAAAAAGAAAAAAAACAAAACTTTTGAACATAACTTTAAATGAAATAAAATCTGACCTACTGCTTTCGTAGTCATTCTCACATGTAGTAAGATGGGACACAGAGCCTTATCTCAGGTAAGACAGGGCTCTTTATAAATCTTAAGTGTTTTAGTTCTAAAGCTGATCTTCGTTTTTTAATATCCTTTTACAAAGTTTACATAAATTGTTTGAGGTCACATGAACATTAGCTAACACCATATAATATCACTTTTGAAACATGAATTAAAGAATGGCTGAATGTTTTTAACATTCAAATAGATTAGGCTCTCATTAATTTAAAAATACATTTAAATTGTTGCACAATGTAAAGTGTAACATAAAACTTTACATATCTTATTGATAACAGGTAAATAAATCCCCAATATATATTTTATTTATCATACAACTTCAGAACACCAGCTTGATATAATGCTCTTTTAAAGTTTCTACCTTATCGAGTTGTATAACTGGAAGATATGAGCACATTAATAGCATCACAGTTACATTGATGTTTCTACATTAACCAAGTTTATCTTTTAAAGAAATGGCAGTACAGTGCTCTAAAATAACAGTTCTGTTTTAAACAGTTGTTTAATTTTTATGGTTGCTTGCTCTGGAAAAAATAAAACTTAATAAACACAATGTTATGAGTAATCTTATGTTTTAAGAAATTTTTGTCTCTTTAACACATGACTAATTTTTACAATCTTACACAGACTTTAGTAGAAAGTCTGTATAAGATTGTAAACATTTTATACAGATTTTGTACTAAAAATTGATAGACCTTAGTATATCAATCAGATATCAAACAAAAACACTCATGAATGAGTAAATCCAAATCAAATTTACTTTACTTTTTAATCAAAATATTAGACAAATGTATTGAACAGTGTAAACCATTTTTTGGTTGAAGGAAAAGTCCTAGAACAAAGTCATATAGACCTTTGGTAGACAATAATATTTTATTAGATTTTTGAACACCTAGAAAAACTTATAGGCATAAATTTGAAGACATTTATATTTATCTGTTTATCCAATCTAAATTGAAACATTTAAACCACGTGAATTAAAGATCTGTGGTCCACTTTTTAAAATTTGTTTTTATGAGCGCTTTTTTATATGAGTGCTCCTTATATATGTTAATTTGTGTATCATTTGAATGATATACGGACATATGTGTATATATATATATATATATATATATATATATATATATATATATATATATATAGACATACAACACATAACAAAAGTGTGCACACCTAATAATAGTGAAGGCCTTGTAGCTTTTCACAGGTGAAATCACCATTGCAATGTTTTTAAAACTCCACAGTTGGTCAAAGATAAAACTGATCAGAAAAACATTAACCTAGGTCTGTAGGATCAAAATCATAAACTCAAAAAAAAAAAAAGAATCTAAAAAAAAATTATGAGTCCTAGAAAAAATAACTGGCCGGTAATTAGTAAATACCATACAATTTACCATTTTTTTCCCTTAGGCCTCAGATCAGTCTCCTACTGAGCTTACAGGAGACTTTCATTTGCATTTCAACAGAAGTCCTGGCTGAGGTCTGGAAGGAGCAGGAAAAAAACTGCTATTCTGAGCAGACACCTCAGGCCTAAGGCATGTTAACCATAATTTTCTGGTTAGGATGGTGAAAATTATGCTACAAGTTTAAGATACAATTCACAAAATTTTATATCTTTACATCTTGTTTTGTAAACAGATATCATACTATGATTTACTATCCTTGTCCAAATTAATGCACTGGTAAACACTGTGACATTTTCCCAGGCTACCCAATTCAAAATTGGAGAAAAAAATACTGCATGATTGGGAAGTTACTTGCCAACTTGGAAGTAGAGTTCTTTAGTTTTCCATCCTAAGTATTTAAGTTCTCTGGCATGAATTATCTGAAATCAAAAACTAAACAATTACCTAAACCCGACTTTTAACTGCAATATTGTGCAATGCTTCAAAAAACGCATTCAGATACCAGATTTTTACAATAAAACATCATCATTTAGACACACATTCAGCTAAGATCATTCTCAAGAAACAATTTATAATATAAACACATTATTGCACATGTCTTAAAGGGCCAAAAACAAAGGCACAAGACAGACAGAAAGGAACTCCAGAATATGGCTGACAGACAGAAGCCTTTAAAACAGAGCAGATAAGAGAAAAATCTCCTGCACCAGTGGCACCACAGATGTCCCCACAAGGGGACCAGATGTTTTCACAGAGAAGCTACCTGAAATGTAAAATCAAGGGTCTCCATGGTGACTTTACTGCATTTAGTGTCCCCTTTTTATTTTTCTCTTTTAAAAGAAGACAGAGGTGTCATAATGCTTACAGTGCAGGGAAGGAAGGAGGGAATTCCCTGAAGCAACAGGGCTTTGGCAGTTGCTGGGGTCCCTGAGTCCCTCCTTTTACTTACAGGATTAGCTCTTCTGTTTCGGGTCCACTCCAAGCATGCTCCATCTCCTAACATTTCAGTCGTCAGCTCTCAAAAAGTTCTGGGACGGGGCCGGGTATCAAAATTTGTAACTTAAAGTTTGGTTTCTGACCCTGAAGCAAATTAATGCTAATTTAATAATGAGGACAGGGTTTTGAGAAAAAGAAAATGGAGGTTTATTGCTTTGCTAACAAAGGAAAAACAAGGGGACTCTGCCAAAAGGTTGTGACTCTCATGATCTGGAGGGACAAGGGATTTTAAAGAGTTTCACTTGTTAACCTGGGATATACTCAGTTCTTCGTTCCCCAGCAGGCATTGCCCTGTGCAGTGGGTGTGCTCCAGGCAGCCAGCTAGGGGCTTCTTTCTTCCTGCTTAACAAAGGTGGGTAAAGTTCATCACAGTTCCTTAAAACACAGTCGAAAGGGTGTCAGGCATACTTGATTTGTTACCCTTTTTCACGTCCAATATCCTTAAAATTTTACCACAGAAATCAAACAAAAAAACGCACAAAAACAAAGAACAAAAAACATATAGACCGCAGAACAAAACACAGAAAAACAGAATCCTGGTGCCGAAACAGAAAAACAGAGGAGCAATGCAACATCTTGCTAAAGCTCCAGGGTAGGAGCGTGTGTGTGCCCATCGGCACCTCTCTACCCTTCCAGATTAATTCCCTACAGAACAGAACAGAGCACAGCATGATTCTCATTACTGTCCTGGACAGGAGTGTATGTGAGCCTCCCCAGGCCACCTCTCTGTCATCAGAAGAGATCTCCCTTAACCAGATATCAGATGTTATAAAGGCGCCACTTACCTATGGAGGCCTCCTCCACCAGGGGCTTGATGATAGTTTTAGTGTGGTGGTTCACTGCAGTGCTCCCCAGACTGACGGCTCACTCCAAGGCCTTGGAACATCTCAAGTTGTGCACCCCCTAGAGTGGTTCTCCAGCCCAGTGCCCTGGAGGGAAGGCCAGCTTTAGAATTTTCAGCAGTCTGGTTTTGTGATCTGCTCGGGCAGGGTCATCTCACTGGGGAACTCCAAAATTTTGGACTAGGATGCAAGAAAAGACCACTGACTCCAATTAAAATCAAATTAAGGCAAGCTTATTATTTCAACAGGCTGGGCTGCCTCTCCTTCCCAAAATGGCAGGAACAAGACAGCAACCCCACCTTTCCTACAGCCCAGCTATATAGCCCAGAAAGTTACACAAACGGGTGGTTACAGATAACAAAACTTTGAAAGCATCACACTAATGGTAGTTTACATTTTTTTTTTTTTGCTGGCCCCAATATCAGAAATAATGAGGACCATTAGAGCCTCAGAGAGGGTTGTTGTCTGGCCAGGGAAGGCCAATATTTATGAGGTGTCACTAAAGTTTCAGAAAGTACTGTTATCTGGTCAGAGAGCCAGGTGTGGATGAGTTCAAGGCACGGGCAGGCGTTCCAAGCAGGTTCAGAATTTGCAGTAATTTAGAGTAAAGCCAAAATTATCTTTTCACGGCTTTGTGGCAAGATGGTTCCCAATTTTAATAAAAAATCAGGTTGGGTCTATCAAGCCTCTCCCTTACTTTTGGAAACTCCTCTGCAAACTCCAATGTTGTGAACTCCCGAGCATTTTAATTCCAGATATGTATTCCCAGAATTTCTAACTCTTCTATTCCAATTGTGTCTTTCTTGGGGCGAAGGTAATATCAAGTCATTGTTCTGGATGAGAGTGGAAATATTTTTGTGTAGCACATATTTGCATACACATTTAGGAGATCACTCCTCCTAAACACTGTTGGAACAGAAAATTCAAACTATGGGGGAGCTTCTTAGTTGAACAACATTATTCATGAATCCAAGTTCATTAAACAAATAGTTTTGGATCAGTGGATGATATATATTTCAAGGTGAATTTCAATTGGCATATACTATGCTACATTTTAATGTCTGTGTGTGTTTTTTGTTTATAATGTTTTGCGATTTATATGGATTTAAAATCAAGTTTCCACAAGATTATTCTCAGAAATATTCATCCACCTGAAATACATATTTGTTTCCTAGTACTGAAAACTAACTTCAGTAAATGGTGCATAAAAATCCTAATATTTCTACAGTAACTGACCCAGATTAATATCAATGCAAGTAGATTCCTAGGGGACATGATGTGTATTTTGATGTTCATTTTTATTCAACACTGCTACATTACTATTTCTGCAGCTTATGTACATCATACTGTATATATTTCATTCAAAAGTTCGCAAATTTATATGCATGTGTTTCACGTTCAATCACTTCCTGCTTCAGAACACATGAATTCCTCCAGGTTTCTTGACTATTCTTTTCATGATACTTCTTTCCAAACACATTATTTTTGATTTCCATAATCACGTTTGAAGCAAAACTCACACACTTTTCAGGATAAAATATAACCCTAATATTACCATTAGATGTATAAGTGGTTGGAATGAATGATTGCATATCAATATGAGATTTCTTTTATATTTTCAGATATCAATTCAATCCATTATTTAAAGTGGAACCAGTTATATTATTTATACACAGTATGGTCTATTCATGCATAATCTGCATATTCATAGACACAGGGTACACCTATTTGTACCCCAAATACTAAATTATACGTCTACAAAACATTGCTCCAGAAACGGTGGAAGAAATATTTATGTCACCTGATCTACACATACATTTTATCACAATAATATTCTGGACACAAAATGCAATGGTCACACTTATGATTTTAAAAAAGCCTAAATGGAAAGTGAACATGGATTACAAAAAAACATCCAAGTCCTGGTTACCTAATGCTCTCGAATTCAATCCTATTTGTGACAACATATTTGTTTCTTCCTAAGATTATATATTCAAACTCAACCCTGTTGAAAATGTCTAAACCAATTACACACTTTATACTTTTGCTGATTTCCTAATGTCTCTATTTATGTCTGCTTTCCAACATATTTTCCCCTGTTCACCATTGTGACTGACTCTTCACATGTGCTGACATTTACATTCACTCTCTACCCGAAACCCTATTTGTAAAGAACTTTTGGTCCAAATCCTATACTCACTCTTCTTTATAAACCTGCTGACTACCTTGGTAATCCTACGGACTATTCCTTTATGACTAGATGTTCTGTTTGTTATTCAATCATCCGAGGTACAAGATCCAATTTCATTGTATATTGACTTATCTGAGACATCTGTGCAGAATATAATTCAAAGCTAAGTATCCCACTCAAGGGCCCAATGCCCTACTTGGCTTCAAATCTTCCCTAGATTTCTGTTATATTTTACCTATATATTCTTGTAAATATCACAGGTTTCCAATACCATTATTCATCCAGCAGAATGATTGCTAACCAAAATTGAACATATTATTAACCCTAACCATACACTGTTCCCTCAATCTAACTTTAGAGCAGTGCAGGGACAGAGTTGGTCTTACAAAGGAGGAATGTTGGGGATCTTCCACCTGCTGAGAATATCAAAGATCCATGCAGAAATGATCCCCGAAGAAGATGTAGACTGCTATGAAGGACCTGAGAGAGCAAAAGTTAGCTTCCATGGCAAACAACCTGGTCACTATGAAGGGATGTGTCTGAATAAGCCTCTCTCTTTTTAATATAGAGCAAATGGACCAAACCAGGCCTGTGTGGAGATCTTTTCCCCGGTACCAATGGTTGATATACCATTCTAACTTGTGAAAGTGTCACAGGAAGTAGGGGCAGCCTCCATCTCATGGGACCCTTGGAAGAAACTGTTAGGACAAAGTGGTTGCCAAGGCTGTGAGCTCATTCACTTCATGAAGGAAGTGACCTACCTCACTTTCTAGGTGATGGAACTCTCTGAACTTGGGATCCCTGAAAACAGGCAGCCAGAGTCAGGCCCAATAACAGTCACAGAAGTCTCACTTTTTGGATTTACCAAGGAGAGAGTCAATCTTTCTTGGTATCTACAGTTGTGAGGATGGCCAAATGCCAGGAAAGATCTTAATTGGGGTCTTTCCTGAGAAAGCAGGTATTGGCTCACCGCTGGCTCCTGACAACTTCACAGAGTGGGCCAAGGAGTCCAGATTAGAGAATAGAGAAGCCATTTCGGGGGAACATAGTATGGCCCACAAGGCAGAGGACACTCTTGATAGTCACAGACCCTCTTGGGGGAAAAAGGTGCCTTTGTGGGAATGAGTGTGTGTATGTGGTTTTGTCTCATGCTCTGAGAATAGGTAGGAAAGGCGGTTTCTTTGGTTTAGAATGGACTGTTTCTAGTAAGTCATTTGACAAAGCAAGTGTTTCTATGTCTGTGTATCCAACTGTGTCCATGGTTGTAGACATTACAAAAGAAAATGCATCAATGGATGTGTCCTGTCTAGGAGAAAGCTTCCCCACATTCATCCTGCCCAATTTATGAAAGGACGGAGGCTTGCCTTATTGATGGGCAAGACCTGCTGTCTTCCTAAGTTTCTGTTTTCTTCTTGAATTCTGGCCACTCTCCAGAATAGACTCATGGTTTTGTGACCAAGATATGTAGCACCTCAAAGCTCTGTGACATGGCCGTGTACTGGATAGCTGAAGGGAATGGCGAGAATCTCAGGAAACTCAGATATCTGTGTGATCATGAAAGTCTCAGTGGAGAATCCCTGCTTTGGGCCTTTGCTTACCTATTGTTCTGTAGCACTGAATGTCAGGAAGGTCTTTGCCTAAGGCACCACTTTGTGAAACCTGAATAAAACAGTTTTCTAATGGAAATGAATGAGCATCACCTGTCTCTCTTTGAGTAATTGCTTTTGAAAGGGATGTGTCTGAGCCAGTCTGTTGGCTGTGTGTGAGGCTGTGGCTTGCATTCTCAGCACCTGATGGATCTAAAGAAAGATGCCATGTGTGCATCCAAAACCAAAATGGCCAAAAGAGCAGTCATTGTGAATAAAATCTCTTGCCTTCCTCTGTAAGGTTCCTGACCTCTATCAAGTGAGAATAGGAATCCTTTGGGTCAAATGACTTCTTCAAAGCCCTGCGGAGGCTAGCCAATAGGTGCTTGGGTTTTCTCATGACCCCAATGCACATAAAGAATCTAAACCCCACAGTCAGTAGGCCTCAAATTGGAGAAGCTGAGCAGTATTAATGGTACGCCTTTTTGATCACTTCTGGTTCACAGAAGGGGTGTCCAGGCCACTCTGACTTTATGGAAATGATGAGCAAGAGTGCGTATTTTGGACACTGTCTTGTCCTGCGCTCCTCATAGAAACCTCCAGCTAGAGGTTATGATGAGTGTCTATATGGAAGAAGATGAGAGCCATGTGGGACTATTTTGGTTTTAATTGTGGTCATTTGTGTGGCAGTTGGAAGAGATGACTGGGTCCACCTGGGTTTGAACTCTGGTGTGAATCCCCTTAGAGACTGAGTTCTGGAAGTGACCTCAGAGAAGTATTGCCATGAATCGAGTTGGGATTTTAGGAAGCCATGCATGAGAGTCGCCCTTATAAACTTAGATCAAGGTCCAGGGTGGCTTTCCAGAGAGCACTGGGAATCTCAGCCAAATTATCCCATGATTTTATTCTTAAAGACTTGGCAGCCATACTTGAGAGTCAAAACACACATGGAACTCACATTGTAGACCTCAATAGGCCTGGCTTCATGTAACCTTTTGGCCACTCTATGGGAAGCGTTGCCTATGAAAGTTCTCCAGAGTTTCACTGAAATGAGCTTCCTCAACATTTAATGGTTCTTGAAAGCCACAGTGCCTCCCAACTACATCCTTGAAAAATGGCTAGATAACTACTTTGAAATTTTTGAAATTCCCATGACCAGGTGGCACTGGAGTATCTTTGGATGTCCTGCTGCTGATCATGAGTGTACCAGAGAGTGCCTTGATTGACTGGAATTTATAAAAATAATGTAGAACAGAGATGGTAGTAAGTTGGAGCCTGCTGAGTAGTGGGCCTAGAGCAGTGGTAGCCACATGTGTGATAGAACATCTGTGGTGGGTCCATGTGATTAGCCCATTTGCTTCCAAATGGCTTGTGACTGACATGGTGCAGCCAGCAGACCCTTATTTGTAAAGGCATCTTTTTATTTGGAGAGATTTCAAGGTAATGATCAGAATCAGGTTGATATGGTCAAGGGTGCAAGCTATGTGAGAAAGAAGCCTGGTTGTTTCATTCTCCTGCAGACCCTAACCCACCACACGTGACAGAACTCCCTCTAGCACTGTGTCCCAGTTGAACTTGTTGTTCAAAAAGCCCAGTGCAGCAGCAAGAACCAAAAGCCCCAGTGCAGCAGCAAGAACCACCACAAAAATTTGAGGAGGACCAAATGGCTTCACAGTCCACACGGGGTGAAACTTAGCCTCCAGTGGCCACACTTTACCTACAAAGAGAGAATTCAGCACTGCTGCCTCAGGTTCATTTGAAAATAAGAATCCATGTTCTCCAGGTCATATAGATGCAGACCCAGCATTGATGGTCTCACTACAAAAGAAGCTAAAACTCCTTAATACAACATATATTTCAAGTGCCCAGCTTCAGAGGCAGTTTCTCAAGAAGTCTTTAGGCCAGCAGAGCTCAATGTTTGTGGAGTGTTTACCATGTCCCTTACTTTTGGAAACTGCTCTACCACCTCCAAGGTTGTGAACTCCTGAGCATATTCCATTCCAGATAAGTATTCACAGATTTTCTAACTCTTCTCCTCTAATTGTGTCTTACCTGGGGTGAAGGTAATGTCAAGGCATTGTTGTGGATGAGAGTGGGAAGATTTTTGTGTAGCACATATTTGCATACACATTGGATTCATTTTCCAATTTCCCATTAAAAATACTGAATCCCTGACACGAACCCATACCCTACTAGACTCTGACTACTAATCCTAATATGATGGAGAAAAATAACCCAAACAGAATAGAAATACAAGCAGTACAGAGAAGGCATGGTGTATAGTTGGACTTGCCTTTTGCATTATGTAGGGTAGGTGTTATAAATCTAGATAATTTTTTAATTGAAATAGTTCTCCATGTGTTTTTAAAGTTAACAAATATGTGAATTTCTATCTCCCTTTCTCTGTAGCCTATTCAGCAAATGTATTTTTATATGCACATATAGAATCCTAGCTGGTATCACATGTACATACTTGTTTGGAGGCTGACGTGGCAGATAAAAATTATGAGAAGAGATAACTCCTCGTAAATGCTGTTGGATCTTAAAATTCAACCTATGGGTGATCTCCTAGTTGAACAACATTATTCATAAATCCATGTTCAGTAAAATTAATATTTTTGGATCAGTGGACGATATATATTTCACCATGAATTTCGATTGGCATATATACTGCTACTCTTTAATGTCTGTGTGTGTTTTGTGTTTGTGTGTGTATATATATATATATATATATATATATATATATATATATATATATATATATATACAATCTCCAGATTTTTTAAAATATAAAATATATGTGTCTTATTATACACTCCCTAAATACATTCATATTCATGTATGTGGATTTATAATCAAATTTTTACAAGATTATTCTCAGAAATATTCATCCCCCTGAAACACATATTTGTTTACTAGTACTGAAAACTAACTTCAATGAAAGGTGCATACAAATCCTAATATTTCTGCAGTAACTTACCCAGGTTAATATCAATGCAAGTAGATTCCTATGGGACATGATGTGTATTTTGACATTCATTTTTATTCAACACTGGTACAGTAATATTTCTTCAGTTTATGCACATCATAGGATAAATGTTTCATCCAAAATTTCAAAATCTAAAACTTTTGATTCACTTTCAATCACTTCCTGCTTCAGAACACATGTATTCCTCCATGTTTCTTGACTGGTCTTTCATGAGACTTCTTTGCAAACACATTATTTTCGATTTGCATAATCAATTTTGAAGCAAAACTCACACACTCTTCATGATCAACCGTAACACTAATATTACCATTAGATGTACAACTGGTTGTAATGAATGTATGTATGCCAATATCAATATAAGATTTCCTGTATATTTTCAGATATCAATTTATTCCAATTCCAATTTCTAATGTTGGGTCCAGTTATATTATTTATTCACAGTTTGGTCTATTCACTCATCATCTCTATATTCATCAAAACAGGGTACACCTATTTTTTTCCCCAATACTAATTTATAGGTTGTAAAAATATTGCTCCCCATAATGGTGAAAGAAATACTCATATCATCTGATCTACATATACATTTTTATCACAGTAATATTCTGGACACAAATGTAAAGGTAACACTTATGATTGTACCAAAACCTAAATTGAACGTGAATATATATTACTAAAACCATCCATGTCCAGGTCGCCTAATGCTCTCAAATTTCAATCCTATTGGTGACTACATATTTGTTTCTTCTAATATCATATATTCAACCTCAACCCTGTTGAAAATGTCTAATCCTGTTACTCACTTTATACTTTGCCTGATTTCCTAATGTCTCTATTTTATATCTGCTTTCCTACATATTTTCCCCAGTTCATCATTGTGACTGACTCTTAATATGTGCTGATATTTTCATTCAGTCTCTAAACGAAACCCTATTGCTAAAGAACTATATTTCCAACTCAAAGACTCACTCTTCAACCTAAACCTACTATTTTCCTAATCCTACTGACTATCCCTTTTTGACTGGATGTTCTCTTCGACATTCAGGCATCTGAGGTACTAGGTTTTATTCCATTGTATGTAGATTTACCTGCGACCACATTGCAGAATGTAATTCAAAGCTAAATATCATAATCAAGGGCCCAATGCCCTTCCTGGCTTCAAATCTTACCTAGATTTCTCTTTTCATACTTATATTTCAAATACATATTCTTATAAATATTTCAGGTTCCCAATACCATTATTCATCCAGCAGAATGATTCCTAACACAAATAAAACATGTTGTTAACCCTAACCATACACTGTTCCCTCAATCTAAATTTACAGAGGGAAGGGACAGAGTTGGTCTTACAGTAAAGAAATGTAGGGGGTCTTCCACCTACTGAGACCCTCAAAGTTCCATGCTGAAATGATCACTGGAGAATATATACGCAGCTATGAAGGACCTGAGAGAGCAAAATCATGTTCAATGGCAAACAACCTGGTCAGGATGAAGCTTTCTGTCTGAATCAGCCTCTCTATTCTTAATGTAGAGAAGATGGACCAAACCAGGCCTGTGTGGGTAGCTGTTCCCGGGTGCCTATGGTTGATATAAGATTCTAACTTGTGAAAGTGTCACAGGAATTAGGGACAGCCTCCTTTTCATGTGAGACTTGGAAGCCACTGGTTGGACAAAGTGGTTGCCAAGGCAGTGACCTCATTCAGTTCCTGAAGGAAGTGACCTCACATCACTTCCTTAGAGAAGGAAATCTCAGAACTTGAGATTCATGAAGCCAGGCACCCAGAGTCAGTCCCAGTCCCAGTCCCAGTGGTCTCACTTGTTTGGATTTACCAAGGACAGAGTAAGTCTTTCTTGGTACGTATTGATGTGAGGATTGCAAAATGCCAGTAAAGCTCTGAAGAGGGGCCTTTCCTGAGAAAGCAGGTAGTGGCTCACCTCTGGGTCCTGACACCTTCACAGAGTTGGCCAAGGAGACCAGATCTGAGACATTTCAGGCCATTTAGGGGGAAAATAATATGGCCCACCAGTCAGAGGACACTCCGGATAGTAACAGACTTTCTTGGGGGAAGGAGCTGCCTTTGTGGGTGTTGGTTTGTGGTTTTGTCTCATTTTCTGAGAATAGGTAGGCAAGGCGCTTTATGTGCTGTGGAATGAACTGTTTATTGTAAGTCATTTGACAAGGTGAGTGTTTCTATGTCTGTTTACCTCACTGTGTCCGTGGTTGTACTCATTAGAAAAAAAGAATGCATCAATGGATGTGTCCTGTCTAGTAGAAAGCTTCCCAGAATTCATCCTGCCCAATTTATGAATGGAGTTCAGATTGCCTTATCAATGGGTAACACCTGCAATCTTCCTAAGTTACAGTTTTCTTCCAGAATTCTGGCCCCTCTCCAGAATAGTCTCATGGTTTTGTCTCTAAGGTATGTATCACCTCCAAGCTCTGTGACATGGCCATGTACTGGATAGCTCAAGTGAATTGTGAGCATCTCAGAAAAATCAGATATATGTGTGACCACTAAATCTCAGTGGAGAAACCCTGCTTTGGGCCTTTTGCTTACTTATTATTCTGTTGCTATGAATGTCACGAAGTTCTTTGCCTCAGGCCACCAATTTGTGAAGCCTGAAGAAAATAGTTTTCAAATGGAAATGAATGGGCATCACCTAGGGCTCTTTGCTTAATTCCTTTGGAAAGGGATGTGTCTGAATCAGCCTCTTGGCCCTGTGTGAGGCTGTGGCTTAGATTCTCAGCACCTGATGGATCTAAAGAAAGATCCCATGGATGCATACAGAACCAAAATAGCCAAAAGAGCTGTCATTGTGGATGAAGACTCTCGCCTTCCTTTCAAAGGTTCCTGACATCTATCAAGTGAGAATAGGGATCCTTTGGGTCAAGTGAGTTATTCAAAGCCCTGCAGAGGCTAGCCCATACGTGCTTGGGTGTTCTCATTACTCCAATTCACATAAAGAATCTAAACCCCACAGTCAGTAGGCCTCAAATTGGAGAAGCCAAGCAGTATTAATGGCAGACCTATTTGATCACTCCTCGTTCACAGTCAGGGTTTCCAGGTCACACTGATTTTAGGAAAATCGGGGGAAAGGTAGGTTATTTTGGACATTGTCTTGGTCTGTGCCCCTCATGGAAAATTCCATCCAGAGGTTATGATGAGGGTCTACATGGAAGAAGATAAGGGCCATGTGGGAGAATTTTGTTTTGAATTGTGGTAAGTTGTGTGGCAGTTGGAAGAGATGCCTGGGTTTACCTGGGCTTTAACTCTGGTGTGATTCCCCTTAGAGTCTGAGTTCTGGAACTGACCTCAGAGAAGCATTGTCATCAATTGTGTTTGAATTTTACTAGGCCATGCATGAGAGTTGCCCTTGGAACCTGAGATCTAGGCCCAGAGTGGCTTTCCACAGAGCACTGGGAATCTCAGCCAGGATATCACATGATTTTATTCTGAAAGACTTTGTAGCCACAGTTGAGTCAAAACACGCATGGACCTCACATTGTAGACCTCAATGGGCCTGGCTTCATGTGACCTTTTGGCTACTCTTTGGGAAGCCTTGCCTGTGAGTGTTCTCTAGAGCTTTCATTGAAATGAGCTTCCTCAACATTTAATGGTTCCTGAATGAATTGAAACCTCCAGAGCCTCCAACTTCATCCTTGACAAATGGCTTGATAAATACCATGAAATTTTTGAAATTCCCATGACCAGGTGGCACTGGAGAACTTCTGGATGTCCTGTTGCTGATGATGAGTGTACCAGACAGTGCCTTGATTTACTGGGTTTCATGAAATTTGTGTAGAACAGTGATGCCAGTAAGTTGGATCCTGCTCATTAGTGGGCCTAGAGCAGTGGTGTGAAGGTGTGTGATAAAACATGTGTGGTGGTGACATGTGGATCTGCCATTGGCTTCCCAAAGGCTTGTGACTGACATGGTACAGCCAGCAGACCCTTCTATGCAAAGGTGTTTTTTACATAGAGAGGTTTCAGGGCAATGTTCAGAATCAGGTTGCTATGGAAATGGGGGCAACTTATGTGGAATTGAATCCTGGTTGGTGCATTCTCATGCAGACCGTGACCCTCCACACGGGACAGAACTCTCTCCAGCACTGTGTCCCAGTTTAGCTCCTTGTATTTCATGAAGCAAATACCAAACTCTCAGTGCACCTGTGAGAAACACCACGAAAATTGGAGAATGACCAAATGGCTTCACAGTCCACACTTGGAGACACTTACAACCCAGTGACCATAGTTAAACTACAAAGAGAGTATTCAGCATGGCTGCCTCATGTTCATTGGAAAATTAGAAACAATATCCTCCAGGTCACATTGTTGCACACCCAGATTTGATGGTCTCCCAACAAAGGAAGCTAAAGCTCCTAACAACAACATATATTTTTAAGTGCCCAACCTCAGAGGAAGTTTCTCAAGAAGTCTTTACACCAGCAGAGCTCCATGTTTGAGAAATGTTTACCCTGTCCCTTACTTTTGAAAACTCCTCTAACACCTCGGAGGTTGTGAACTCCTGAGCATTTTTCATTCCTGATATATATTCACAGATTTTCTAACTTTTCTCCTCTAATTGTGTCTTACTCGGAACAAAGGCAATGTCAAGGCAATGTTCTGGATGAGAGTGTGAACATTTTTTTGTAGCACATATTTACATACACATTGCATTCATTTTACAATTTTCCATTCAAAATACTGAATCTCTGACATGAACCCATACCCTACTAGACTCTGACTACTACTCCTAATATGATGGAGAAAATTAACACAAACAGAATAGGAATACAAGCAGTTAGGAGAAATCATAGTGTATAGTTGTACTTGTATTTTGCATGATTAATGGTAGGTGTTATAAATCTAGTCAATATTTAATTTAAATAGTTCTCCATGTGTTTTTAAGGTTAACAAATATGTGAATTCCTGGCTCCCTTTCTCTGTATCCTATTTAGCACATGTACTTTTAAATGCACATATAGAATCATACCTGGTATCACATGTACATTTTTGTGAGGTGGCTGATTTGGCAAATAAAATTTGTGAGAAGTGATCACTCCTCTTAAACGCTGTTGGAACTGAAAATTCAACCTATAGGTGAGCTTCCTAGTTGAACAACATTATACATAAATCCATGTTCAATTAAAGAAATATTTTTGCATCTGTGGATGATATATATATCATGATAAATTTCGATTGGCATATATATTGCTAATTTAATGTCTGTGTGTGTGTGTGTGTATTTTGTGTGTGTGTGTGTGTATGTGTGTGTGTGTGTGTATATATATATATATATATATATATATATATATATATATATATATATATATATGTATATATACTCTCCAGAAATATATGTGTCTTATATACACTCTCTAAATTCATTCATGTTCATGTATATGGATTTATAATCAACTTTTCACAAGATTTTTCACAGAAATATTCATCCACCTGAAATACATATTTGTTTCCAGTACTTAAAACTAACTTCAGTTTATTTTGCATACAAATACTATTATTTCTACAGTAACTGACCCAGTTTAACATCAATGCAAGTAGATTCCAGTGGGACATGATGTGTATTTTGAAGGTCATTTTTATTCAGCACTGGTACAATACTATTTCTTCAATTTATGCACATGATAGGATATATATTCCATCCACAAGTTAGCAAACTTATAGGCAGTTGTTTCACTTTCATCACTTCCTGCTTCAGAACACATCAATTCCTCTAGGTTTCTTGACTGGGCTTTTCATGAGACTTCTTTCCAAACACATTATTTTTAATTTCCATGATCACTTTTGAAGCAAAACTCACACACTCTTCATGATAAACCATAATCCTAATATTACCATTAGATGTATTAGTGGTTGAAATGAATGTATGTATATCAATATAAGATTTCCTGTATATTTTCAGATATCAATGGAATCCATTATTTAAATTTGGAACCCATTATATTATTTATTCACATTATGGTCTATTCATGCATTATCTCTATATTCAGAGTCACAGGATATACCTATTTGTACCCCCAATACTAATTTATACATCTTCAAAATATTGCTCCCAGAAATGGTGGAAGAAATACTCACGTCACCTTATCTACCTATACATTTTATCACAGTAATATTCTGGACACAAAAAGCAAAGATGACACTTATTATTTTACCAATGTAAAGGTCAGGCGAGTGTCGGAGGAAGAGACTACCAGAGACTGTCTCATGCAACAGCCAAGAATTTATGGGGGTCCAGCATGCTGGGGTCAGAGCTTCCTTGAATAGAGCACAGAGCCCTGAGAACAGCTTAAGCAGAGCTTATATACTTTCCTTGGAGAGGGCAGATAGGAAAGTTTATTGATGGGTCAGGGCGAGTGGGCGGTTTGCGTCCAAATGGGTGAGGAAGTACATTCTGCAGTTTTGCAGTTGGGTACAGCACTTTCAGGGAACTAGATTAGCAAACAGTTCTCAAGACATCAACAGTGTTTTGTTAAGCATACCGAAAAACTGGAAGTGACAAGTACCTATTTTATTAACCTTTCATTCCCCACTTCTTCTTTTGGTTACTTTTAATCATAAAAATGATCATCGGGGGTGTCACATTTTATGTTTACTAGTGTGGTATATTGTTTTCTGATTACCATAAGTTTAACTTGTCCAATTTGAGCATGGAGAAAGGAAACTACACGGTTGATCAAACAGGGTCCTACAATTACCAATAATATGAGGATTATTAATGGACCGGCCAGGGCTGATGAAAACGTAGTTAATGAGGGGGCTTTGTGAACCAAGACTAAAACCACCGTTTTTGGGCCTCTCTCTCTTGTTGATGCTCTTCAAGGCATCTTCTTAATTTAATCATAGATTCTTTTACAACTCCAGTATGGTCGGCATAAAAACAACATTCTTCCCTCAATGCAGGACGAAGGCCCCTTCTCTCATGAAGAGGAGGTCCAACCCTCGACTGTTCTGTAAAATAACTTCAGAGAGAGAGGTTAAAGATTCATGTAAAGCTGTGAAGGAGGTTTTTAATATCTTTAAGTTTTGGTCTATTACTGCTTCTAATTGGGTCATTTGTTGTGTCCCATGGACCAGGGCAGTGGTTCCTGTGCCCACCCCTGCAGCAACTCCTATTCATAATAGGATGACTAAAGTGAGGGATACAGGTTCCTGGCAGAACCGGGTTGTTTGCCCCCCCTATTTGATATTTAAATGTACCTGCGTCATGATAGAGCACTCTGGAAAACATCTGCACCATTACATAATTAATCACATCTGTTGACCATTTTATGAAAACATAAACAATGTTTAAGTGTATAGAATTGTACTGCTGTAGAGATGGACAAGGCAAGGTACCTAAGATAGCACAGAAGACAGGGAAACAGTCTTATTTGGTTGCATCCGGATTTAGAGGGCATTGCTTCTGTTGTAATCAATTAATCCCTGAACCCAAAGTTTAGGTTGTTTCAGAATTTTGTACCCAGCATATAAGGGAAGGGGCTCAGAAGTTCACAGTCTGCAGAAGTTCACAAAAAGCAGTTTTTGTTTCTGTTTTTTTTTCCTCTGTTCTGGGGAAGTTAACTTCTTAAGGACACCTGGGAGGGGGAGAGCTTTTTTCTTTTTTTTTCTTTTCCTCCCTGCCAGCTGTTACCATGGAGCCCAGTTGGTAACTTCTATATCTTAGAAATGTAGCCATCTCTATGAAGCCCCAGCTCTAGGGCAGAGGCCTTCTTCATATATTTTGTTAAAAACTACTAAGGGGGTGTCTAGCTTAGGAGTGCTGATTTTTCCAGCCAGTGGCCAAGTAGAACAGAGCAACACGAATAGAGGAAGTTTATCTACATTGAACTCTTTTATAGGAACTGTGTTGCTGAAAGGCTTAAAGTCAGCCATGGTGAAGACTTCTGGAGAAGGTCATTTAAGACTTTTCTGTGGGCCTGGTACAGAGGGGAAGACAGGGAAGGCAGGGGATGAGAGCAGCTCCGTGGATCTGAGGATGAGGAAAAAGAGATATAAAAGAATTATGGGAAAGGGGTTTGGGATTTTCCTGGCAACAAAACTTGAGCAGTAGAACAGGTAGAGCAGAGGGGAAGACGGGAGTGAGTATCCCAAAAAGCCTGTGAGGGACTTTAAATTCTTAGTAACCTGTTTTCAGTGATGACAAAGCAACTTTAAAGGCCATTTTAATTACATCTTTGATAGGCGTCTGAGGGCACTCCTTAGCTGGTTTGAGCTTTGGGTTAGCTGGTAAGAGGACCTGGTGGGACCCGGTGTGGGCACTGACAGGAGGAGAGAGGAGTGAGAGGGTGGAAGGGTACCTCAGTACCTGCAAGCTCAGCAAGGGGCAATGGTCTGAGAACCGACGGAAATTTGGGTTTTTGATCTAGTAACTGGAGCTGAGAAATCAGGTTGCTGATGTGGGAGTGACAGCAGAGAGTCTGGGGCAGAAGGCTGCGGGTGAGTATCTATTGGAGAAGCATAGTTCAGGATTTGAGCATAGGAGGGAAAAGGCCTAAACGTAGGGGAATTTCCTTCCACACTTTTGAGCACTTGTCGAAGTTGAAAAGGTCACGCAAAATTTGAGGATCTAGAGACCCCTCTGGTGGCCATCGGTTTTTGTTATCTAACTGGTAATATGGCCAATGCTGTGTACTGAATTTGATGAGGAGTTTTGCTTCCACCAGGTAGCCCCTGTATCCTCACATCCCCATTATTTACAGAAGAAGTTGGCTTTTCCCCCACACAGTCGTGGCTGTTTTTGGCTTTGGTAGTCCGCCAGGCAAACAAAGTAATCTAGGCTAGCCAACCTGCATCTGGCTCGCGTGTCCCTACATCCATAATGTTTGTTTCCATTATCTATTGTATGGAAAGTATTTAATGGAATTTTTGGGGATCCTCTTCATCAGGGATTTCCCAATAGGAAAGACGTATAGCCAGCTGACAAATTTCTTGGTGGAGAGATGGCCACCAGGTCCCTAAGTGGGCTGTATGTGCGATAGACCATACTTCTTGTCTAGTAGGATTTGTGATCAGCCATCGCTGCTGAACGGGTTGATGAGGGTTAGGACTACTGGTGACCAATTGTAGAGTCTATAGTCTTATTCACATGGCGAATATACAATTTGAAAATGTTACCAGTCTTTTCCATTTTTCAGCCAGATTCTGGACAGGGCACAGGCTTGAGATGAGAATTAGGAACCAGGAAGTGATTCCGTCTAACTTTAGCACTGTAGGTGTTATAAGTAGCACCTGGTATGGTCCTGTCCAGCCGGGTTCCAGGGATGACACCTGATGTTGTCTTATGTAGACAAAGTCTCTTACTTGATATAGATGTGGAGTACCCTCTTCAGCAGGTTGGTAGGCAGTGGCCAGCTGTTTCCACAGGTATTGCTGAGTTCCTTCCAGAACTTTAAGTCTGTCAAGCAAGGTGGTGTGGAAGGGATCGTTAGATCTTTGAGTTAGGGTTAGGTCCCTTACTGGAGATGGGGCCCCATAGAGAATTTCATAGGGGGTGAGTTTACACAAAGAAACAGAGGGAGTATTTCTTGCATGAAATTGTGCATAAGGCAGGAGCATAGTCCAATCTTTTATGCTACTCTTTAAGCTTAATTTCGTTTAGGTCTCTTTAATGGTTCTATTTAATTTTTTTACCTGTCCTGAACTCTGGGGTCTATAAGCACAATGTAACTTCCAATTAATCCCCAGGGTCCTGGCTAACCCCTGAGTTACCTGGGCCATGAACGCTGGTCCATTATCAGACCCTATTACCTTAGGCAGGCCGTACGTTGGAAAAATATCTTTCAGGATCTTCTTGACCACCATTTGCGCCTTTTTTTTTGGGGGGGGGAGGCTTCAATCCATCTTGAAATATATCTACAAAGAGTAGGAGATATTTAAGTCCATACCATGCTTGCTTAATTTCAGTAAAGTCCACTTCCCAGAATTGTCCTGGTCTGGTTCCTCGTAGGTGCTTTCCTGCAGGAAGCTTGGAAGTGTAAGCATTAACCTATTGACAGACCCGACAGGCTTTTTTTTACCTGTTTAGTTATTTCCTTTCACTGTGAGTCGGTTAGTGGAAAACTCTGTTCTTGATCCTTCAGGAATGCCTGCAATTTCTTTGAACCAAGGTGAGTAAACTGATGTACATTTTTAACGTAGTGTAGGGCTTTCTGAAATTTCAGGCTTTGCTCAGTGAAGTTGAGGAGTACAGTGTCAGTGTCCTTAGATGTTATCAAAAGCTTGCTGGATCTCAGGGGTCCATTAGAATTGGGCATCTCCCTTTAACAGCGGGTGTAAATGAGAAGTTAAGGACCCAAACACAGGAATCCTTAACCTGCAAAACCCAGCAGTCCCAAGAAACTCTCTGTGTTGTCTGCTGTTAGATGGGGGTGGTTTCTGCACAACCGTTTGATTTCTGGGCTCAGTGAGCCATCGTTTACTGCCCCTAAAGGAATAGCCCAGGAAGATTACTTCTTGCTGGCAAATTTGGGCCTTTTAGGAAGAAGCTCTATACCCGAGTTGAGGAAGCTCACATAATACTGCTTGGGTCCCAGATTCACAGATATCCTTGGTGTTGGGTGCCAGTAGCAGGTCATCCACGTATTGAAGCTGGGTGACTTCGGGGTGCGTAGTTCTGAAGCTGTTGAGATCTCTTTGGAGGGCTTCATCAAAGAGAGTGGGGGAGTTTTTCAACCATTTTGGGGAGTCTAGTCCAAGTTAGTTGACCACACGTTCCAGTTTCTGGGTCTACCCACTAGCAAGCAAACAGCAACTGACTATATTTATGCAGAGGCAAGCAAAAGAAAGCATCTTTTAAGTCCAGAACAGTATACCATTTCCTCTCAGGGTTCAGAGTGATAAGCAGATTGTACGGATTAGGTACACTGGGGTGAATGTCCTACACTCTGTTGTAGGTCTCTCTTATGTCTTTAATGGGGGATAGTCCCCGGCTCCTGGCTTTTTATACTGGTAGCGGGGGAGTGTTTTAGGATGATTGACAAGGCCTTAGGACCCTAAGGCCAGATATTTCTGAATATGGGGCCTTATCCCATCTTTAGCTTTTTTGCTCAGAGGATATTTTTTGACATTGATTGGGGAGGCTGAGGTTTTGAACTCCACTGTTTTTGGAGGTTGTTTCATGGCTAGTCCTAACCCAGCAGTATTTTTCCAGGCATCTGGGTAATCTGTTATCCATTTCTGGGGTAGCTTGCCTGTTTGATCAGGCTTGGGGGGTGTGAAGAGTTGCTGTTCATCTTCTACTGACATATTTAAAGCCGTGAATATAGGAGTTTATACTAAAGGATTTAGAAATATCATTTTGGGGCCTTCACGGTTAAAAGTCATTTTGGCCCGGAGCTTGGTGAGCAGAACTCTGCCCATCAATGGGGCCAGGCATTCTGGGATTATTAGGAAGGAGTGATGGATTTTTCCTTTCCTCATGTCCATGGTTTTCTTAGTTGTCTAATTCCCATATTTACTGGTGTTAGCACTTTGAACTAGAGAGCTTTTATGTGATAGAGGGCCCAGTGGGGCCTTAAGGACTAAGTATACTGCCCCTGTATCCACTTCAAAGTTTACTGGGGTCCCCTCCACATCAAAAGTTACCCTGGGTTTATTGGGAGTCTAGCAATCTGGGGCTCAGTGCTCACTTGAATAGAGCAGAGAGCAATGAGAACAGCTTAAGCAGAGCTTATATACTTTCCTTGAAGAGGGCAGGGAGGGAAGCTTATTGATGGGTCAGGGCGAGTGGGCGGTTTGCGTGCAAACAGGTGAGGGTGTACATTCTCTGTTTGGCAGTCGGGGACAGCACATTCTGGGAAAAAAATTAGCAAACAGTCCTCAAGGTTTCAACAGTGTTTTGTTAAGCATACAGAAAAACAGGAAGTGACAAGTACCTATCTTATTAACCTTTCACCAAATCCTAAATGGAAAGTGAGCATGGATTTCTAAAAACATCCATGTCCAGGTTGCTTAATGCTCACAAATCAATCCTATTGGTGACTACATATTTGTTGCTTTCTAAGATTATATATTCAACCTCAACCCTGTTGAAAATGACTAATACTAACCCTCACTTTATGCTTTTCCTGATTTCCTAATATCTCCATTGATATCTGCTTTCATACATATTTTCCTGAGTTCATCATTGTGACTGACTCTTTACATGTGCTGAAATTTACATTCACTCTCTATCCGAAACCCTATTGCTACAGAAATTTGTTCGAAATCCTATACTCACTCTTTTTTCTATACCTACCAACTATCTTCCTAATCCTACCGACTATCCCTTTTTGACTGGAAATTCTCTTTGACAATCAATCATCCAAGGTACAAGGTCCTATGCCATTGTATATCAATTTATCTGAGACATCTGTGCAGAATATAATTCAAAGCTAAGTATCCCAATCAACAGCCCAATGCCCTTCTTGGATTCAAATCTTATCTAGATTTCTGTTTTCATACTTATATTTCACCTATATATTCTCGTAAATATCGCGAGTTCCCAATACCATTGTTCATTCCTCAGTATGATTTCTAACCTAAATCAAACCTGTTATTACTCTAACCATACACTGTACCCTCAAACTAACTGTACAAAAGAGCCGGGAGAGAGTTTTTCTTACAATACAGTAATGTAGGGGCTCTTCCACCTGCTGAGAACATCAAAGGTACAAGCAGAAATGATACCCTGGAGAAGTTGCAGGCAGCTATGAAGGACCTAATAGAGCAAAAGTCATCTTCCATGACAAACAACCTGGTCAGTATTAAGGGATGTGTCTGAATCAGCCTCTCCTTTCTTAATGTAGAGAAGATTGATCAAACCATGCCTGTGTGGAGAGCTGTTCCCAGGTGCCTATGGTTGATATACCATTCTAACTTGTGAAAGTGTCACAGGAAGTAGTGGCAGCCTCCATCTCATGGGAACCTTGGATGAATCTGGTAGGACAAAGTGGTTGCCAAGGCAGTGACCTCATTCAGTTCCTGAAGGAAGTGACCTCACCTCACTTTCCTGGTGATGGAAATCTATGAATTTGGGATCCAGGAAGCCAGGCACCGAGAGCCAGTCCAAGTCCCAATCCCAGTGGTCTCACTTGTTTGGATTTACCAAGGACAGAGTCAGTCTTCCTTGGTACCTACTGATATGAGGATTGCCAAATGCCTGAAGAGCTCTGAAGAGGGGCCTTTACTGAGAAAGCAGGTAGTGGTTCACCGCTGGCTGTTGACAACTTCACAGAGTTGGCCAAGGAGACCAGATCTGAGACAGTACAGGCCATTTTAGGGGAACATAGTATGGCCCACTATTCAGAGGACACTCTGGATAGTCACAGACCTACTTGAGTTAAGGAGGTGCCTTTGTGGGTGTGGGTGTGAGTTTGTGGTTTTGTCTCATGTTCTAAGAATAGGTAGGAAGGGAGGTTTATTTGGCTTAAATTTTCAGCACATGATGGATCTAAAGATAGATACCATGTGTGCAATCAAAACCATAATGGCAAAAATTCAGTAATTGTGGATGAGTCTCTTGCCTTCCTCTGTTAGGTACTTGACCTCAATCAAGTGAGACAGGGATCCTTTTGGTCAAATGAGTTTTTCAAAGTCCTGCAGAGGTGCTTGTGTTTTCTCGTGACTCCAAATCACATAAAAAAATCTATACCTGAGAGTCAATAGGGCTCAAATTGGAGAAGCAGAGCAGTATTAACGGCAGGCCTATTTGATCACTTCTGGTTCACAGGAAGGGTGTCCAGGCCACCCTGACTTTAGGCAAATGAGGGGCAAGGGAGAATATTTTGGACACTGTCTTGGGATGCGTCCCGCATGGAAACCTCCAGCCAGAGTTTATGATGAGTGTCTATATTTAACAAGATGAGGGCCATGTGGGAGTGTTTTGGTTTTAATTGTGGTCATTCGTGTGGCGGTTGGAAGAGATGACTGGATCCAACTGGGCTTGAACTATGGTGTCATTCCCCTTAGAGACTGAGTTCTGGAACTTACCTCAGAGAAATATTGCCATGAATTGTGTTGGGATTTAGGAGGCCACGCATGAGAGTCACCCTTGGAAACTGAGATCTAGGCCCAGTGTTGCTTTCCACAGAGCACTGGGAATCTCAGGAGGATATCACACAATTTTATTCTGAAAAACTTGTCAGACATATTTGATAGTCAAAACACACATGGACCTCAATTGTAGACCTCAATGGGCCTGGCTTCATGTGACCTTTTGGCCACTCTTTGGGAAGCCTTGCCTGTGAGAGTTCTCCAGAGCTTTCATTGAAATGAGCTTCCTCACCATTAAATAATTTCTGAATGAATTGAAACCCACAGTGTCTCCAACTTCATCCTTGAAAATTGGCTAGATAAATACCATGAAATTTTTGAAATTTCCTTGACCAGGTGGCACTGGAGAACATTTGGATGTCCAGTTGCTGATCATGAGTGTACCAGACAGTGTGTTGATTGACTGGTTTTCATGAAAATGGTGTAGAAAAGAGATGCCAGTCATTTGAAGCCTGTTGAGTAATGGGCCCAGAGCGGTGGTGAGCAAGTGTGTGATAAAACATCTGTGGTGGGGTCATGTGGATCTGCCATTGGCTTCCAAATGGCTTGAGACTGACATGGTGCAGCCAGCAGATAATGTATGTAAAGACATCTGGTTATATAGAGAGGTTTCAGTGCAATGTTCAAAATCAGGTTTCTATGGTCAAGGGAGCAACCTATGTGGTATACAAGCCCTGTTGGTGCATTCTCCTGCAGACCCTGACCCACCACAAGTGAAAGAACTTCCTCCAGCCCTTTGTCCCAGTTGAACTCCTTGTATTTCATGAAGCAAATACCAAACTCCGAGTGCAGTATCAAGAAACGTTTTGAAAAGTGGAGGATGACCTAATGGCTTAGCAGTCTACATGGGGAGACACTTAGACCCAGTGGCCAAAGTTTACCTACAAAGAGAGAAATCAACACTGCTGCTTCATGTTCATTGGAGAATTATAAACCATGTCCTCCAGGTCACAGATGTGCAGACCAAGCTTTGATTGTCTCACTAGAAAGGAAGCTAAAGCTCCTGACAACAACATATATTTCAAGTGCCCAACCTAGAGGCAGTTTCTCCAGAAGTCTTTAGGCTGGTAAATCTCCATGTTTGTGGAGATTTTACACTGTCCCTTACTTTTGGAAACTCCTCTACCAACTCCAAGGTTGTGAACTCCTGAACATTTTTCATTTCAGATATGTATTCAAAGATTGTCTAACTCTTCTCCTCTAAATGTGTCTTACTTGGGGTGAAGGTAATGTCAAGGCATTGTTCTGAATGAGAGTGGGAGAATTTTTGTGTAGCACACATTTGCATACACATTGATTCATTTTACAATTTTCCATTTGAAATACTGAATTCTTGACACTAACTCATACCCTACTAGACTCTGACTACTAATCCTAATATGATGGAGAAAAATACCCAAACAGAATGAAAATACAAGCAGTTTACAGCAGGCATGGTGTATTGTTGGACTTCCTTTTTGCATGATAGAGGGTAGGTATTCTAAATCTACTCAATTTTTAATTGAAATAGTCCTCCATGTGTTTTTAATGTTAACACATATGTAAATTCCTGTCTTCCTTTCTATGTAGCCTACTCAGCACATGTATTTTTATATGCAAATATAGAATCCTACATGGTCTCACACGTACATTTTTTTGAGTTGGCTGACTGGGCAGAAACAAGTTGTGAGAAGAAATCTCGTAAACGCTGGTGGAACTGAAAATTAAAACTATGGGTGAGCTTCCCAGTAGAACAATTTATACATAAATCCATGTTCAGTAAAATAAATATATTTTCATCTGTGGATGATATATATTACTGATAAATTACGTTTGGCATATATATTGATACTTTTTAATGTATTTTTGTGTTTTTCTGTATATATATATATATATATATATATATATATATATATATATATATATATATATATACACACACACACACACACACACACTCTCCAGATTTTATAAAATATGAAATATATGTCTCTTATATACACTCCATCAATTCATTCATGTTCATGTATGTGGATTTATAATCAACTTTTCACAAGATTATTCTCAGAAATATTCATCTACCTGAAATACATATTTGTTTCCCAGTATGAGAACTAACTTCAATCAATGGTGCTTACAAATCCTAATATTTGTACAGTAACAGACCCAGTTTAACATCAATGCAAGTAGATTCCTATGGGACTTAATGTCTATTTTGACCTTTATTTTAATTCAACACTGGTACATTAGTATTTCTTCAGTTTTTGCACATCATAGGACATATATTTCATCCACAAGTTAGCAAATTAATAAGAATTTGTTTCACTTCCTGGTTCAGAACACATGAATTCTTCCATGTTACTTGACTGGTCTTTTCATGAGACTTCTTTCCAAACACATTATTTTCGATTTCCATAATTAATTTTGAAGCTAAACTCACACACTCTTCATGATAAACTATAACATTAATATTACCATTAGATGTAAAACTGGTTGGAATGAATGTATGCATATCAATATAAAATTTCCTGTATATTTTCACATTTCAATTCAATCCATTATTTAAAGTTGGAACCAGTTATGTTATTTATTCACTGTATGGTCTATTAATGCATTATCTCTATATTCATAAACACAGTGTACACCTATTTGTCCCCCCATTACTAATTTGTACCTCTTCAAAATATTGCTCCCAGAAATGGTGGAAGAAATACTGATGTCACCTTATCTATATATACATTTTATCACAGTAATATTCTGGACACAAAAAGCAAAGGTCAAACTCATGATTGTATCAAAGCCTAAATGGAAAGTGAGCATGGATTACCAAAAACAACCATGTCCTGGTTACCTAATGCTCTCAAATGTCAATCCTATTGATGACTACATATTTGTTTCTTCCTAAGATTATATATTCAACCTCAAGCCTGTTGGAAATGTCTAATTCTATCACTCATTTACACTTTGCCTGATTTCCTAATATCTCTATTGATATCTGCTTTCCTACATATTTTCCCTAGTTCATCATTGTGACTCATACTTCACATATGCTGACATTTACATTCACTCTCTACCCGAAACTCTATTGCTAAAGAACTTTTGGTCCAAATCCTATACTCACTCTTCTTTATAAACCTACTGACTATCTTACTAATCCTACTGACTATCACTTTTTAACTCGATGTTCTCTTCAACAATCAATCATTCAAGGTAAAAGGTCCTATGCCATTTTATATCAATTCATCTGAGACACATGTGCAGAACATAATTCAAACCTAAGTATCCCACTCAAGGGCCCAATGCCCTTCTGGCTTCATATCTTACCTACATTTCTGTTTTCATACTTATATTTCACCTATATATTCTTGTAAATATCACAGGTTCCCAATACCATTATTCATCCGGCAGAGAGATTCCTAACCCAAATCGAACATGTTATTAACCCTAAATATACACTGTTACCTCAATCTAACTTTACAGAAGAGGAGGGACAGAGTTTCTCTTTAAATACTGGAATGTAGGGAATCTTCCACCTGCTGAGAACATCAAAGGTCCATGTAGAAATAATCCCTGGAGAAGATGTAGGCAGCTGTGAAGTTCCCGAGAGAGCAAAAGTCATCTTCCATGGCAAACAACCTGGTGAGGATGAAGGGATGTGTCTGTATCAGCCTCTATCAACTTAATGTAGAGAAGATAGACCAAACCAGGCCTGTGTGAAGAGGTGTTCCCAGGTGCCTATGGTTGATATACCATTCTAACTTTTGAAAGTGTTACAGGAAGTAGGAACAGCCTCCATCTCATGGGCCCTTAGAAGTAACTATTTGGACAAAGTTGTTGCCAAAGCAGTGACCTCATTCAGTTTCTGAAGGAAGTGACCTCACCTCACTTCCTTTGTGATGGAACTCTCTGAACTTGGGATCCAGGAAGAATGGCACCCAGAGTCAGTCGCAGTCCCAGGCTCAGTGGTCTCACTTGCTTCAATTTACCAAGGACAGAGTCAGTCTTTCTTAGTGCCTACAGATGTGAGGATGTTCAAATGCCAGAAAAGCTCTGAAGAGGGGCCTTTCCTGAGAAAGCAGGTAGTGGCTCACCCATGGCTAATGACAACTTCACAGAATTGGCCAAGGAGACCAGATTTGAGACAGGACAGGCCATTTGGGGGGAATATAGTATGGCCCACCATTCAGAGGACACTCTGGGTAATCACAGAACTACTTGGAGCAAAGGTGGTGCCTTTGTGGGTGTGGGTGTATGTTCATGGTCTTGTCTCATGTTCTGTGAATAGGTAGGAAAGACTGTTCGTTTGGATTGGCGTGGACTGTTTCTAGTTAGTCGTTTTGCAATGCGAGTGCTTCTATGTCTGTGTATCCCACTGTGTCCGTGGTTGTAGACATTAGAAATAAGAATGCATCAAAGGATGTGTCCTGTCTAGTAGAAAGCTTCCCAGCATTCATCTTGCCCAATTTATAAATGGACTGTGGCTTTTGTTATCAAAGGGCAACACCTGATATCTTCATAAGTTTCTGTTTTCTTTCTGAATTCTGGACACTCTGCAGAATAGCTTCATGGTTTTGTGTCCAAGATATTTACCACCTAAAAGCTCTGTTATATGACCATGTAGTGGGTAGCTAGTGTGACCAGGAAAGTCTCAGTGGAGAAACCCTGATTTGGGCTTTTTGCTTACCTATTGTTCTGTTGCCCTGAATATCAGGAAGGTATTTACCACAGGCCAATTCTTTGTGAAGCCTGAAGAAAAAAGTTTTCAAATGGAAATGAATGGACATCACCTGTAGCTCTTTGCTTAATTGCTTTGGAAATGGATTTGTCTGAAACATCCTCTTGGCCCTGTGTGAGGCTGTGGTTAGATTCTCAGCACCTGATGGATCCCATGTGTTCATCCAAAACCAAAATGATCAAAAGATCAGTCATTGCGGATGAAGTCTCTTGCCTTCCTCTGTAAGGTTCCTGACCTCCATCAAGTGAGAAGAGGGATTCTTTGGGTCAAATGCATTCTTCAAAGCCAAGGAGAGGCAAGCCCAAAGGTGCTTGCATTTTCTCATGCTTCCAATTCACATAAAGATTCTAAACCCCACAGTCAGTCGTCCTCAAATTGGAGAAGCAGAGCAGTATTAACGGCACACTATTTGATCACTCCAGGTTCACAGGAAGGTGTTCAGGCCACCCCGACTTTAGGCAAGTGAGGGGCAAGGGAGCTAACTTTGGACACTATCTTGTTCTGCATCCCTCATGGAAACCTCCAGCCAGAGTTAATAATGAGTATCTATATGGAAGAAGATGAGGGCCTTGTGGGAGTGTTTGGGTTTTAATTTTGGAAGATTGTGTGGCGGTTGAAAAAGATGACTGGCTCCACCTGGTCTTGAACTCTGGTGTGATTTCCCTTAGAGACTGAGTTCTGGAACTGACCTCAGAGAATTATTGCCATGAGTGGTGTTGGGATTTTAGGAGGCCATGAATGACAGTCGCCCTTTGAAACTGAGATCTGTGCCCAGAAAGGCTTTCCACAAGGCACGAGGAATCTCAGCCAGAATATCACATGATTTTATTCTGAAAGACTTGGCAGCCATAGTTGAGAGGCAAAACACACATGATCTCACATTGCAGACCTCAATGGGCCTGGCTTCATGTGACCTTTTGGCGACCCTTTGGGAAGCCTTGCCTGTGAGTGTTCTCCAGAGCTTTCATTGAAATGAGCTTCCTCAACATTTAATGGTTCCTGAGTGAATTGAAAATCATAGTGCCTCCAACTTCATCCTTGAAAAATGGCTAGAGAAATACCATGGAATTTTTGAAATTTTCATGACCAGGTGGCACTGGAGAACTTTTTGATGTCCAGTTGCTGATCATGAGTATACCAGACAGTGCCTTGATTGACTGCGTTTCTTAAAAATGGTGTAGAACAGAGATGCCAGTAAGTTGGAGCCTGCTGAGTAGTGGGCCTAGAACAGTGGTGGGCAGGTGTGTGATAAAACATCTGTGTTGGGGCCATGTAGATCTGCCATTGGCTTCCAAATGGCTTGTAACTGACATGGTGCAGCAAGCAGACCCTTATATGTAAAGGCATCTTGTTATATGGAGAGGTTTCAGGGCAATGTTCAGAATCAGGATGCTATGGTCAAGGGGGCAAACTATGTGAAATAGAAGCCTGACTGGTGCATTCTCCTGCAGACCCTGAGGCACCACATGTGACAGAACTCCCTCCAGCACTCTGACCAAGTTGAACTCCTTGTATTTGTGAAGCAAATAACAAACTCCCAGTGCTCTACTAAGAAAAGTAGAGCATGATCAATTAGCTTCACAGTCCACACAGAGAGACCCTTAGACTCCAGTTGCCACAGTTTACCTACAAAGTGAGAATTCAGCACTGCTGCCTCATGTTCATTGGAAAATAAGATACCATGTCCCCCAGGTCACATAGATGCAGACCAGTTTTGATGCTCTCACTATAGAGGAAGCTAAAGCTTCGGACCACAACATACATTTTAAGTGCCCAAACTCAGAGGCAGTTTCTCAATATGTCTTTAGGCCTGCAGAGCTCCATGTTTGTGGAGTGTTTACCCTGTCCCTTACTTTTGGAAACTTCTCTACCACCTCCAAGCTTGTGAACACCGAAAATATTCCATTCCAGATATGTATTCACAGATTTTCTAACTCTTCTCCTCTAATTGTGTCTTATTAGGGGAGAAGGTAATGTCAAGGCATTGTTCTGAATGAGAGTGGGAAGATTTTTGTATCACACATATTTGCAAACACAATGGGTTTATTTTCCTATTTTCTATTCGAAATACTGAATCTCTGACACTAATCCATAACCTACTAGAATCTGACTACTAATCCTAATATGATGGAGAATAGTAACCCTAACAGAATGGAAATACAAACAGTTCAGAGAAGGCATGGTGTATACTTGGACTTCCCTTTTGCATTATATGGGGTTGGAGTTATAAATATAGTCAATGTTTATTGAAATATTTCTCCATGTGTTTTTAACGTTAACAAATATGTGAATTCCTCTCCCCTTTCTCTGTCACCTATTCAGCACATGTATTTTTATATGCTCATATAGAATACTACCTGGTATCACACAGACTTTTTTCTGAGGTGGCTGACTTGGCAGATACAAATTGTGAGAAGAGATCACTCCTCCTAAACCCTTTTGGAACTGAAATTTCAACCTATGGGTGAGCCTCCTAGTTGAACAACATTATACATAAATCCATTTTCAGTAAAATGTATTTTTTTGGATATGTGAAGAATATATATTTCATTTTGAATTTCGATTGGCATATATATTGCTACTTTTTAATGTCTGTGAGTGTGTTTCTGTGTATATATATATATATATATATATATATATATATATATATATATATCACTCTCCAGATTTTTCAAAATATGAAATATATGTGTCTTATTATACACTCCCTAAAATCATTCATATTCACGTATGTGGATTTATAATCAACTTTTCACAAGATTATTCTCAGAAATTCAGATTATTCATTCACCTGAAATACATATTTGTTTCCTAATACTGAAAACTAACTTCAGTAAATGCTGCATACAAAGCATAATATTTCATCATTGCCTGATGGCCATGAATAGAGTGCATCACACCCAGTGTAACGCGCCACTGCACAGGTGAATAACGAGATAGAACCACAAAAAACTATCTTGTTAAGAACTTACAGCAAAATGGGGGTGCACCAAAACCTATAAGAAAGATTTTTAGCACTGAGATCTGGTAATTGGGTCTGAAAAACGAGCCAAATGTGCAACCGGAGATCCGGTCTGACTGATCCTCAAAACAATAGAGTGTCTGGGTTCCAATAGACACCCTCCACACCCAACAAATGACAGGCCCAGAATACAGATTGAACTGCAGAGAAGCATCACTCAGGGGAAATCTAGTCTAGCAGGAGAAACCAGGACTAGCAGGAGAAACCAGGGGACTAGAGGCCAGGCCCTTGTGACTGGGAAGCTGGAGAACACAGAAGCGCAGGTGACATTCCACCTGCTGTCCGCGTGACTGGGCGTCTGGAGAACACCGGCGTGCAGGAGACCGACTGCGCCACTGGGTGGCTAGTGATTGCCCACCCGCCAGTGACCTAGAGCTGAATCCAACTGGAGACAGTCCAGTTCCATCCCCGTATTCGAACATTTCGGCAAGGAGCCTGGGCCCGCCAAAGCAGAGGGGTGACGTCACTGGAGCTCGGCCTTCGGAATTCCCTACAAGTGGAATCCACTTTAGCAGGCATAGTCTACCAACACAAAGGAGAGACAACAGAGATACACAACACCAAAACAAATCTATAGAATAAAACAGAAACACAGCAATCAAATAGAGCTGGAAAGTAACATGAGCATCATGAAAAAACAAGGGAAAGAAAGGAGTACAAACAATGCAGGACAACTTAATTCTACAGGAGGACCTAGAAGCATCAGAAACAGGGATGGGGAAAGAACTTAAGGCATACCTAACTCAGATGGAAAGGAATATTAGAGAAGACATGAGGCAGCAAGTCCAAACAATAAAAGTATATTTTGAAAATGAATTAAACAAACAAACTCAAATGGCAAACAACGAGCTTTACCAGGAGATAGAGATCTTAAAAGAAATCAAACAGTAATACTAGAAATGCAGGAAAGTATTAACCAAATTAAAAACTCAAACGAGAATATTACAAATAGACTAGATCAAGCAGAAGTCAGAATATCAGATAATGAAGACAAAGTTTATCAACTTGAAAAGAATATAATCAACACAGAAAAGAGGCTTAAATCCCATTAGCAATCTATTCAAGAGATATTGGATGTCATAAAAAATGAGAGTCATTGGGATAGAAGAAGGCATAGAGATTCAAACCAAAGGAATGGAGAACATATTAAATAAAATAATTCTAGAAAACATCCCAGAGATGAAAGATGGATCGGATTGTCAAATCCTGGAAGCCTACAGGACCCCAAACATTCAAAATCATAATAGACAAACTCCAAGACATATAATTATGAAGATAGCCAACATACAGAACAAGGAGAGAATATTAAACACTATAAGAGAAAGGAGGCAGATTACATTCAGGGGAAAACCAATTAGGTTAATGACTGATTTTTCATCACAGACTTTGAAAGCAAGAAGATCCTTGAACAATGTATTTCAAATGCTGAAAAATAATGGATTCCAACCAAGAATACTGTATCCAGCAAAATCAAGGTTCAGATTTGAAAACGAAATTAAAGTCATTCACAATAAACAAAAGCTAAAAGAATTCGCAGCCAGAAAACCAGCACTGCAAAGCATTTTGAGCAAAATACTACAAGAACAGGAATTGATAAATACTGCCGAAAACTAACAGCAGGAGGTATCTCAGTAAAGGGGGAGGAAAATAACCAAAAAAGTAAAAACTAGCCAAACTAAAACATAATAAATAAATAAACATGATTGGAAGAACAAATCATATTTCAATTGTAACCTTAAATGTTAATGGCCTAAATTCACCAATCAAGAGAATGGGCTAGTAACCTGGATCAAAAAAAATAAATCCAACAATATGCTGCCTTAAGGAGACTCATATGATAGGAAAAGACATACACAGGGTGAAGGTAAAAGGTTGGGAAAAATCATACCACTCACATGGCCCTCAGAAGCAAGAAGGAGTGGCCATACTCATGTGGAATAAAATCAACTTCAAACCTAAGTTAATCAAAAGGGATAAAGAAGGACACTATATTCTGTTAAAAGAAACCATCCACCAACAAGACATAACAATTATGAATTTGTATGCACCAAGCAATGGAGCTGCAATGTTCATAAAACAAACTCTCCTCAAGTTCAATAGCCAAATAGACTACAACACAATAATTATGGGTGACTTCAAGACACCACTCTCGGCATTAGACAGATTCTCTAGACAAGAACTGAATAAAGAAACTATCAAACTCAACAGCACAATTTGTAACCTAGACTTAAACGACATATATAGAATATATCAGCCATCATCAAGTGGATACACGTTCTTCTCAGTTTCACATGGATCCTACTCAAAGATAGACTATATATTATGCCATAGGGCAATTCTTAGTAAATATAAAAGCATGGAGATTATACCATGCACTATATCTGATAATAATGGAATGAAGCTGGAAATCAATGATGAAAGAAGGAAGGAAAAATCCTACATCACATGGAAAATGAACAACATGCTACTGAATGATCAATGGGTTACAGAAGACATAATGGAGGAGATAAAAAAAATTCTTAGAGACAAATGACAATACAGACACAACATACCGGAATCGATGGGACACAATGAAAGCAGTTTAAGAGGGAAGTTCATTTCTTGGAGTTCTTTCCTCAAAAAAAGAAAAAAATCAACAAATAAATGAACTCACACTACACCTCAAAAACCTAGAAAAGGAAGAGCAAAACAACAGCAAATGTAGTAGAAGACAAGAAATAATTAAATTTAGAGCAGAAATCAACAAAATTGAAACAAAAAAAATTAAAAAATTTGATAAAACTAAAAGTTGGTTCTTTGAAAAAATAAATAAGATTGACAGGCCCACAGCCATGCTAATGAAGAGAAGAAGAGAGAGAACTCAAATTACTAACATACGGGATGAAACAGGCAATATCACAACAGACACTACAGAAATACAGAAGATAATTAGAAAGTATTTTGAAACACTATATTCCAATAAAATAGAAGATAGTGAAGATATCGATGAATTTTTTAAGTCATATGATCTGCCCAGATTGAGTCAGGAAGACACACGCAATTTAAACAGACCAATAACAAAGGAAGAAATGAAAGAAGCCATCAAAAACTACCAACCAAAAGAAGCCATGGACCGGATGGGTATACAGCGGAGTTCTACAAAACCTTTAAAGAAGAATTAATACCAATATTTTTCAAGCTATTTCAAGAAAAACAAAAAGAAGGAACTTTTCCAAATTTATTCTATGAGGATAAATCACCCTGATCCCGAAACCAGACAAAGACACTTCAAAGAAAGAAAACTACAGACCAATATCTCTAATGAACTTCGATGCAAAACTTGTCAATAAAATCCTGGCGAATCGAATACAAAAGCATATCAAAAAAATTGTGCACCATGATCAAGTAAGATTCATCCCTGGGATGCAAGGCTTGTTCAATATACGGAAATCAATAAATGCCATTCACCACATCAATAGACATAAAGACAAGAACCATATGATCATCTCAATAGATGCAGAAAAAACATTTTGACAAAGTTCAGCATCACTTTATGTTCAAAACACTAGAAAAACTAGGGATAACAGGAACTTACCTCAACATTGTAAAAGCTATATATGCTAAACCTCAGGCTAGCATCATCCTAAATGTGGAAAAACTGAAGGCATTCCCTCTAAAATCTGGAACAAAACAGGGATGCCCTCTATCACCACTTCTATTCAATTTAGTTCTTGAAATACTAGCCAGAACAATTAGACAGACAAAAAAAAATTAAAGGCATAAAAATAGGAAAAGAAGTATTTAAATTATCGCTATTTGCAGATGTCATGAAAATATATTTAACAGACCCCAAAGGGTCTACAATGAAACGGCTAGAGTTAATAAATGAATTCAGCAAAGTGGCAGAATATAAAATTAACACACATAAATGAAAGGCATTCCTGTATGTCAGCAACACAACTTCTGAAATGGAAATGAGGAAAACCACTCCATTCACAATATCCTCAAATAAAATAAGATACTTGGGAATCAACCTAACAAAAGACTTGAAAGTTTTATATACTGAAAACTACAGAACCCTAAAGAGAGAGAGAGAAGATCTTAGAAGATGGAAAAACAAAAGACCCAGAATAGCAAAAGCAACTCTAAACAGAAAATATGAATCTGGAGGTATAGTGATACCAGAGTTCAAACTGTACTAAAAGCAATAGTAACAAAAACAGCGTGGTACTGGTAACAAAATAGGCAGGTGGAACAATGGTACAAAATAGAGGACACAGAAACCAATCCTCAAAATTACAACTTTCTTATATTTGAAAAAGGGGCTAAAAGCATGCAATGGAAGTAGGATAGCATCTTCAAACAATGGGGTAGGGGAAAATTGGGGAAAGGTGGGGCAAGGGAGAGAAGTGAACAACAGCAGATGAGGTAGAGAAAGAAGATGGGAGGGGATGGGAGGGGGTATAGTAGGGGATAGTAGGGGATAGGAAATGTAGCAGAATACAACAGTCACTAATATGACATTATGTAAAAATGTGAATGTGTAACCGATGTGATTCTGCAACTCGTATTTGGGGAAAATTGGGAGTTCATAACCCAATTGAGTCAAATGTATGAAAGATGATATAGGATGAGCTTTGTAATGTTTTGAACAACCAATAAAAAATAAATAAATAAAGGTTTAAAGTTGAGTGGGAAGAAATCAGCTAAAAAACAGTTGAGATGCATTCATTTTGCTAAGCAGAAACTTTGTTTTGTGTACTTGTAACTATCACAAATTTATTTTACCAGAAAACTGGCTTTTAAAAATGCACATAATTGAGATTAAAGGATAATCCACTTACCTTCAAGAAAAACTCATAGCATTTCCTATATTTTTCATATTTTATTTTTTTGTGAATATTTTGACATGGACCAGGTCTAGACTTAGGCTATTCTTCCAGAATACTACCTCATCTGACAAGTTGGTACAATGTGTTGGATTGTTCTTTTCATCTTTTATTTAATAGTTTCTAGATGATAATGTGTATTTTTCCATATGTTTGTTTGGACATACATACCCAACTATATCTTTGCATTTTCTGTTTTACTGGGGAAGAGACTCATCAAAAGCTCTTTATTATATGTATCAACAATCAAACATTTAGAGCATGCAATTATACATAATTTTGCATGAAAATATTTTTGTACCATTTTTATAAAGATTTAGAATTATTAATACTGTCCCTACTGTAATTAGTAACTCCTTACAAAAAGAATTAATCAATTGACTTTATATCAATTATGAATATGAAAATTACTAAAATAATTATTTGGCAATTAATATGCAATTGATAGAAAGTGAAATCACAAGAAAGCCATTTAAAATGTCAGTGCATATGGTCCTTAAATAATAGGTTGTTCAAAAAAAAATTCTCTAATTCAAAAGAGTTAATATGCCATATTACAGCTAAATGTGATATAAAAACCTTAAATTATCAGTATTGATAAATAAGTATGATACCTGTTTACTTAAATATGTTTATTTGATTTTCACTGTAAGATGTTAATTCTGGAAGACTTGAGAATTAAGAAAGACTTGGTCTATATTATTTCTAACAGGCTAATCAAAGTACTTTTAAATATATATATATATATATATATATATATATATATATATATATATATATATATATATATATATAAAACACATATGCATGAATATAGATACATATGCATAATAAATATATTGTAATATATTTATCAGGTGGTTATAATTTTTAAATTTTCTCAAGAAAAAAGAATGACTATAAAAAACAGTTTTAAATGTAAATTTCATAGCATAGTACTGTTTGTAATGCTATGAGAGAAAAAAACTTATGGAGGGAAAATGAAAAAGGAAGAGAGAGAAGGGGGAAAATGAGGAAGAAAGTGAGTAAAGAAGAGGGAGAGGAGTGTTTGATGAAAAGATAAAAGTGGAGGGGCTGGGTTTGTGACTCAGTGTTAACATGCTTGTCTAGCATGTGTGAGGCAGTGGGTTATATTCTCAGCACCACATACGAATAAATAAAATGAAGGTCTATCAACAACTGAAAAAATAAAAAAGGAGAAATATTACCAAAATTCCAGGATTTTATGAATGTTAAATACAAAAAATTATGTTGCATAGCCTTATGTAAATTCTAGACTCCCCAAAATAATCATTAAATGCTAGATTATTAGTGTTATAACTAAAAATCCATTGCTCTTTCTTCTACATTCTGTGGCATGCTAGTGCTAAAATAAATTGTATTATAACACCAAAATAAAATTCTAATACTTATACAGTAACTGACCCAGTTTAACATCAATGCAAGAAGATTCCTATGTGATATAATGTGTATTTTGACGTTCATTTTTATTCAACACTGGTACATTACTATTTCTCCAGTTAATGCACATCATAGGATGTATATTTCATCCACAATTTAGCAAATATAGACACATTTGTTTTGCTTTCAATCACTTTTGCTTCAGAACACATGTATTCCTCCATGTTTCTTGACTTCTCTTTTTGTGACACTTCTTTCCAAACACATTATTTTCGATTTCCATTATCACTTTTGAAGCAAAACTGACACACCCGTCATGATAAAACATAACACTAATATTACCATTAGATGTAAAACTGGTTTAAATGAATGATTGTACATCAATATAAGATTTCTTGTATACTTTCAGATATCAATTCAATCGATTATTCAAAGTGAAACCAGTTATATCATTTATTCACAGTATGGTCTATTCATGCATTGTCTATATATTGATAGACACATGGTACACCTCTGTGTACTCCCAACAATAATTTCTATATCTTCAAAATATTGCTCCCAGAAATGGTGGAAAAAATATGCATGTCAACTGATCTACATATACATTTTATCACAGTAATATTCTGGACACAAAATGCAAAGGTCACACTTATGACTGTCCCAAAGCCTAAATGGAAAGTGAACATGGATTACTAAAAACATCCATGTCCAGGTTGCCTAATGCTCTCAAATGTCAATCCTATTGGTGATTACATATGTGTTTCTTCCTAAGACTACATTTTCAATCTCACCCTGTTGAAACTGTCTAAACCTCTCACTCATTTTATAATTTGCCTGATTTCCTACTCTCTATTCACATCTGCTTTCCTACTTTTTTCCCCAGTTCATCATTGTGACTGACTCTTCACATGTGCTGACATTTATATTCAATCTCTACCAGAAACCCTATTGCTAAAGAACTTTTGGTCCAAATTCTATACTCAATCTTCTTCGTAATCCTACCGACTATATCCCTAATCCTAGCAAAAATCCCTTTTTTAACTGGATGCTCTCTTCTACATTCAATCATCGAAGGTACAAGGATCTATGCCATTGCATATCAATTTATCTGAGACATATGTGCAGAACATAATTCAAAGCTAAGTATCCCACTCAAAGGCCAAATTCCCTTCTAGGATTCAAATCTTACCTAGATTTATATTTCAATACTTATATTTCACCTATATTTTCATGTAAATATCGCAGGTTTCCAATAACATTGTTCATCAAGCAGAATGATTCATAACCCATATTGAACATGTTATTAATCCTAACCATACACTGTTCCTCAATCTAACTTTACAGAAGAGCAGAGACAGAGTTTGTATTACAATACAGGAATGTATGGATCTTCCACCTGCTGAGAACCTCAAAGGTCCATGTAGAAATAATCCCTGGAGAATGTGTAGGATGCTATGAACGACCTGAGAGGGCAAAAGTCATCTTCCATGGCAAAAAAACATGGTCAGGATAAAGGGTTGTGTCTTAATCAGAATCTCTCTTCTTAATGTAGAGAAGATGGACCAAACCAATCCTCTGTGGAGAGCTGTTCCCCAGTACCTATGGTTGATATACCATTCTAACTTATGAAAATGTCAGAGGAAGTAGGTGCAGCCTCCATCTCATGGTACCCTTGGAAGCATCTGTTAGGACAAAGTGGTTGCCAAGGCTGTGACCTCATTCAGTTCCTGAAGGAAGTGACCTACCTCACTTTCTTGGTGATGGAATCTCTGAACTTGGGATCCAGGAAACCAGGCACACAGAGCCAGTCCCAGTACCAGTCAGAGTGGTCTCACTTGTTTGGATTTACCAAGGACAGAGTCAGTCTTTCTTGGTACCTACTGATGTGAGGATGGCCAAATGCCAGAAAAGCTCTGAAGAGGGGCCCTTCCTGAGAAAGCAGAAAGTGGCTCACCAATGGATCCTCACAACTTCACAGAGTTGGCCAAAGAAAACAGATCTGAGACAAGACAGGCCATTTTGGGGTAACATAGTATGGCCCACCATTCAGAGGACACACTGTATAGTCACAGACCTACTTGGGGAAAGGAGGTGCCTTTGTGGGTGTGGGTGTGAGTTTTTGGTTCTGTCTCATCTTCTGAGAATAGGTGGAAAAGGCGGGTTTTTTTTTGGTTTGGTGTGTACTCTTTATAGTAGGTCGTTTGACAAGGTGAGTGTTTCTTTATCTATGTATTCCACTGTGTCCATGGTTGAAGACATTAGAAAAGAGAATGCATCAAGGATGTGTCCTGTCTATTAGGAAGCTTCCCAGCATTCATCCTGCCCGATTTATTAATGGACTGTGGCTTGTCTTATAGATGTGCAACACCTACTAAATTCCTAAGTTCATGTTTTCTTCCTAAATTCTGGCCACTCTCCAAAATAGTCTTATGGATTTGTGTCCAAGATATGTACCCCTCCAAGCTCTGTGACATGGCCATGTACTGGATAGCTGAAGGAAATGGGAGCATCTCAGAAAACACAGATATCAGTGTGACCAGTAATGTCTCAGTGGAAAAACCCTTCTTTTGGCCTTTTGCTTACCTATTGTTCTTTGACCTGAATGTCAGGAGGTCTTTGCCTCAGTCCACCCATTTGGGAAGACTGATGAAAACTGTTTTCAAATGGAAATGCATGCGCATCACCTGTCGCTCTTTGTTTAATTGCTTAGGATAAGGATGTGTCTGATTCAGCCTCTTGGCCCTGTGTGATGCTGTGGCTTAGATTCTCAGCACCTCATGGATCTAAAGAAAGATTCCATGTGTGTATCCAAAACAAAAATGGTAAAAAACCACGCTGACTTTAGGAAAATAAGTGGCAAGGGAGCTCTTTTGAACACTGTCTTGGGCTGCGCCCCTCATGGAAAACTCCAGCAAGAGGTTATGATTAGTGTCTATATGAAAGAGGATGAGGGCCTTGTGGGAGTGTTTTGGTTTTAATTGTGTTTATTTGTGTGGTGGTTGGAAGTGATGACTGGGTCCACCTGGGCTTGAACTCTGGTGTGATACCCTAAGAGACTGAGGTCTAGAACTGACGTCAGAGAAGTATTGGCATGAATTGTGTTGGGGTTTTAGGAGGCCATGCATGAGAGTCGCTCTTGGAAACTGAGATCTTGGACCAGGGTAGCTTTCCACAGAACACTGGGAATCTCAGCCAGGATATCACATGATTTCATTCTGAAAGACATGGCAGCAATAGTTGAGAGTCAAAACTCACATGGACCTCATATTGTAGACCTCAATGGGCCTGGCTTCATGTGACTTTTTGGTCACTCTTTGGGAAGACTTTCCTCTGAGAGTTCTCCAGAACTTTCATTGAAATAAACTTCCTCAACATTTAATGGTTCCTGAATAAATTTAAACCCACAGTGCCTCCAACTTCATCCTTTAAAAATGGCTAGATAAGTACCATGACATTTTTTAAATTCCCATGACCAGATGGCACTGGAGTAACTTTGGATCTTATGCTGTTGATCATGAGTGTACAAGACAGTGCCTTGATTGACTTGGTTTCATGAGAATGGTGTAGAACAGAGATGCCAGTAATTTGGAGACTGCTGAGTTGGGGCCTAGAGCAGTGATGTGCAGGTGTGTGATAAAACATCTGTGTTGGGGCCATGTGGATCTGCCATTGGCTTCCAAATGGCTTGTGACTGACATGCTGCAGCCAGCAGACCCTTATATGTAAAGGCATCTTGTTATATGGAGATTTTTCAGGGCAATGTTCAGAATCAAGTTGCTATGGTCAAGGGGGCAAGCATGTGCGATAGAAGCCTGGTTGGTGCATTTATATGCAGACCCTGACACACCACATGTGACAGAAATCCCTCCAGCACTGTGCCCCAGTTGAAATCCTTGTATTTCAAGAAGCAAATACCAAACTCCAAGTGCAGCAGCAAGAAACACCACGAAAACTGGAGGATTACCAACTGGGTTCACAGTCCAAACAGGGAGACACTTAGCCCCAAGTTGCCACAGTTTACCTACAAAGAGAGAATTCAGAACTGCTGCCACATGTTCATTAGGAAAATAAGAAACAACATCCTCCAGGTCACATAGATGAAGACCCAGTTTGATGGTCTCACTACAAAGAAAGCTAAAGCTTCTGACAACAACGTATATTTCAAGTGCCCAACCTCAGAGGCAGTTTCTCAAGAAGTCTTTAGGCAAGCAGAGCTCCATGTTTCTGGAGTGTTTACCCTTTCCCTTACTTTTGGAAACTCCTCTACCACCTTCAAGGTTGTGAACTCCTGAGCATTTTCCATTCCAGATATGTATTAACAGATTTTCTAATTCTTCTCCTCTAATTGTGTCTTACTTGGGGCGAAGGTAATGTCAAGGCATTTTTCTGGATGAGAGTGGAAAGATTTTTGTTTAGCATATGTTTGCATACACATTGGATTCATTTTCCTATTTTCCATTTGAAATACTGAATCCCTGACCCTAACCCATACTGTACTAGAATCTGACTACTAATCCTAATATGATGGAGAAAAAGAATCCTAACAGAAAAGAAATAGAAGCTGTTCAGAGAAGGCATGGTATATATTTGGACTTGCCTTTTGCAAGTAGGTGTTATAATTCTAGTCAATATTTAATAGAAATAGTCCTCCATGTATTTTTAAAGTTAACAAATATGTGAATTCCTGTCTCCCTTTCTCTGTATCCTATTCAGCACATCTATTTTATATGCACTTAAAGAATCCTACCTTTTATCACGTGTATATTTTTGTGCGGTAGCTGATTTGGCAGATTCAAATTTTGAGAAGAGATCACTCCTCCTAGATGCTGTTGGAACTGAAAATTGAACCTATGGGTGAGCTTCCTAGGAGAACAACATTATACATAAATCCCTGTTAAGTAAATTGAATATTTTTAGATCTGTGAATGATGTATATTTCATGGTGAATTTCGATTGGCATACATGTTGCTACATTTTAAAATTTTGTGTGTGTGTGTGTGTATACACACATACACACTCTCCAGATTTTTCAAAATATGAAATATATGTGTCTTATTTACACTCCCTAAATTCATTCATGTTCAAGTATGTGGATTTATAATCAACTTTTCACAAGATTATTTTCAGAAATATTCATCCACCTGAAATTCATATTTGTTTTCTATTACTGAAAACTAACTTCAGTGAATGGTGCATACTTATCCTGTTGATAGTCACAGCCGAAGGGGCCACAGCAAACTTCCAGGTGTCAGCAAACTTTCAGCTGCAGGCTGATGATTGGCTCACAGCGGCCTTAGCAACTTCTAGCTCATTGTCTCCTCTGTGGTGATGCTCATTGAAGATGCTCATTGAGATGTTTCCCCGCCTTTCAGACTTCCAGCTTATGATTGGCTCACAGCAGCCCCAGCAACATCTAGCTTATTGGCTCCTCTGCGGTGATGCTTATTGGGCTGTTTCCCTGCCCATTCAGACCATGGAGCTGCTCATTCGGGGACTTTTTTGGCTCTGCCCACGTGACCCAGCCAATCTGCCTCAAGAGCAGGAGGATTGTGAGAAGTGGATAGAGGCTTGTGTGGGAGGGAGAGGCTTTTGGGAAGCTGGTGTTGGGAGTTGGGGTTCTGAGGATTTTTCTTGAGAGGCTGTTTTGCTTGGCGTGTGTGGTTCTAAAAATAAAGTTAGTTTCTTTTGACAAGTGGATTCTGATTGTGCCCAGCCAGACAGCGGCATTTGGTGGCTCATATGGGGAGCGACTGAGGGTAACTGATAAGGTAAACTGCTCGCTCTTGAGGGCAGGGCGAGAGGATGGGTAGCCATTTTATGATTCCTCTTTTGTTTTAAGTTGCCTGTCTCTGGAGATGAGTGAGATGGAAGAAAAACTGCTCACTTCTGAGGAAAAACTATTTGTGTCTGAGGAACAGATAGGGAGAAAGGCTATAATAATTTTTTGTTGTTCCATTTTTATTTCGTTCTATCTCTTTTTTTGTTTGGTGTTATCTTGTTGGTTTGTATTATAGTAGAAATATGGGATCAAAAATTAGTAAAAAACAAACCAAAAAAGTGTTAAGTAAATTGTTAGAGGAAGGAGGCATCCCAGTAAAATCAAGAGCAGTCATGGCAATTGTTGATACAATACAAAAATGTAGACCATGGCTTCTTAAGGAGGAGTTGTTAAATATATCACAATGGAACCATCATGGTGCAGATTTAAAAAGAATAGAAAAGAAAAGCCCAGGGATTCTGCCAGTTGGCACATTGCCATTGTGGACATTCATATCTTGTTTGCTTAGTTCAAAGCCTTCAGTTCAGTCAATGGTAGAGGAAGAAGAAGACATATTGATTCAAGTAAAACAGAAGGTGTCTCAAGTTAGTCAGACAGAAGAAAAAATTCAAGTAAAAGAGAAGGTCTCTCGAGCTAGTCAGATAGAGGAATCTATTCAAGTAAAAGAGAACGTCTCTCGAACTAGTCAGACAGAGGAAAAAATTCAAGTAAAAGAGAAGGCCTCTAAAGCTAGTTAGACAGAGAAAGAAAGTGTAAAACAGTAAAAAACATCAGGGGAAATTTACAACAGGAGACTGCTACTAACACCTTTCTATCACCAGATGACATAAGTGTCCAACTAACAAGGCCACTTTCTTATGCTGGGAGGCCCCCAACTCCCGCAGTTGATAGTTAGGATCCTGAGACAAGATCTCAAATATTAACATGCCCTGTATTTGAGGGAGGAGGGCAGCGTGTTTACCATGCTTTAAATTTCAAAACAGTGAAGCAGCTAAAAGAGGCTGTAACAACCTATCGTCCTCAAGCACCCTTCAATGTAATCATGGTCGAATCCATTAACAACTTGAACATGAAGCCAGTGGATTGGGCTAATATGTGTAATGTTGTGCTAAATGGAGGACAATGCATGTTATGGAAGGTTGCCAATGAGGAATGTTGAAAGGAGACAGCTAGGCGAAATGCAGGAGCTGGTTATCCTCAGAGAAATCTAGATATGTTGTTAGGAAAGGGACCTTATGAAGATCAGCAGCAGCAAATTGCATATGATCATGGTGTATGTGCACAAATTGGTGTAGATGCAATTAAGGCATGGAAGACTTTACAAGAACATGGAGGTTTACAAGGTCAATTATCTAAGGTAATACAAGGAGCTAATGAACCTTATGCTGAATTTGTAGATAGGCTTATTCAAAGAGCTACCAGAGTTTTTGGGAATACAGAACAAGCAATGTCATTACTAAAACAACTGGCTTATGAGCAAGCGAATCGTTGTTGCAGAGATATCATTAGACCATGGAAAAATGAAGATTTAAACACATTGATTTAATTATGTAGAGACATTAATGAACAAGAGCAAGTCATGGCAGCTGCAGTAAAACAGGCTTTAGTTGCCAGATACATTAATGAACAAGGGAAAATTGTGGCAGCTACAGTAAAACAGGCTTTAGATGCCAGACCAAGAACATGCTACCAATGTGAAGAAACAGGACATTTTAAAAGGAATTGGCCCATAGAAGGAGGGTTTAACAATATTAGGTATCAAAGGAGTAGAATACCAGGTATTTGGCCACAATGCCATAGAGGGAGACATTGGGCTAATGAGTGCTGTTCTCAAACCACCATAGAGGGTACTCAATTATCAAAAAATGAACAAGGACCAGGTGTTTATCCACGATATCATGGAGAAAGGCATTGGGCTCAATTGCCAAATAAATGGACAGGGGGTTCCAATGCTCCGGGTCCCCAAACCACAAATATACAGAGCACTGGAGGAACCCAGAAACCCCATCAGGGTAGTGCCCAGGACACATTGTCCATCAGATCCCTCATCAGACAAACCAGAGGGAGCACAGTGTTGGACATCTGCGCCTCTGCCAGATCAGTACTAACTCCAGAGATGGGAGTTCAAATCATTCCCACAGGGGTAAAAGGACCTCTTCCCAAAGGAACCATGGGCTTATTATTGGGATGCAGCTCTTCTACTCTAAAAGAACTTATGATAAGTCCTGGGGTGATTGATCCCGATTTTGAAGGTGAAATAAAAATTATAGCCAGTTCTCCAAAGGACATATCAGTAATTTCACAAGGAGACAGAATAGCACAGTTACTAATAATACCCAGCCTGTATGATAAATTTTCCAGTCGTACTGTAGAAAGATGTTCCAAGGGATTCGGCTCCACAGGTGTAGATTTGGCTATGCTTTCTTTAAATTTAGATTCTCGCCCCATGCTAAAACTAAATATTCAAGGGCATGAATTGAATGGGCTACTGGATACAGGTGCAGACATTAGCATCATCTCTCGTCAAGAATGGCAAAAACATTGGACATTACAACAAGCCACTCAAACGCTTCGAGGCCTATAAGTGGCGACTAATCCCCATAGAAGTAAAATGGTATTAGATAGGAAGGATCCTAAAGGATGTGAAGGAACTATACAGCCATATGTATTGGATCATCTTCCCATAAATTTATGGGGACGAGATGTCCTAGATCAATTAGGTTTGAAATTAACAAATAACATCAACCAAAATGCAGCCACTATTATGACTAGACAAGGTTTTAGGAAAGAAAAAAGATTAGAAAAACAAGAATAAGTCATAGCAGCACCAATACAAATAGATCAAGGAACAGAGAGACATGGGTTGGATTTTCAGAAAGGGCCACTGAGACAATAAAAATTACCTGAAAATCAGAAAGACAGTATGGGTTCCTCAGTGGCCCCTGACTAAAGAAAAGATACAAGCAGTCCATGACCTGGTAAAACAACAATTAGCAGAAGGACATATACAACCGACTGTATATCCCCAAAATACTCCCATTTATGTCATCAAAAAGAAATCTGGTAAATGGAGACTATTGCAAGATTTTAGAGCCATTAATAATGAGATGGTTATTATGGGACCTGCTCAATCAGGGATTCCTCAATTGTCTGCTTTGCCAATAACCTGGTATGTTTTAGGTATAGATATTAAATATTGTTTTTTTTTTTCAATTATAATTCATCCTAAGGATAGTCCAGGTTTTGCTTTTACTATCCCTGCACTGAATCATGAAGGTCCTGATCAGAGATATGAATGGAAAGTACTCCCTCAAGGGATGGCTAACAGCCCAACTATGTGTCATATTTATGTTAACAAAGTAATCCAGCCACTTAGAAATCAAAATTCTGAACACAAATATTTCACTATATGGATGATGTATTATTAGCACACAAAGCTAAAAACACATTGCTAGAAAGTTATGCCACACTTACAAACTTATTAAAAATTATAATGTAGAGATAGCAATAGATAAAGTACAATTAAATTTTCCAATTAATTATTTAGGAGTTCTGTTATCCTCAACCATGGTCAGTCCACCAAAAATTCAAATACGAGTAGATCAACTCAAATCACATAACGACTTTCAAAAGTTATTAGGAGACATAAATTGGATAAGGCCTTATCTAGGTATACCAACAGGAGAGTTGGGACCTTTATTTGATATCCTAAAAGGTCTATCAGATAAAAATTCACCCCGCATGTTAACACCTGAAGCAAGAAAGGCATTAAAAATCAATGAAACATATATGGAAAATATGCATTTGGATAGAATTGATATAAGTTTGCCTTTATTATTTATTGCACTACCAACAAAAAATATTCCTACAGGAGTATTTTGGCAAGAAGGTCCATTATTATGGATACGTTTATCTTATTCTCCTTACACTATTCTTACTAGGTATCCTGAGGCTTTAGGATAATTAATACTCAAAGGAATTAAAGCAGCAAAGGGAGTGTTTGGAATTTCTTCCAATAAAATTTTTACTGCATATACTCTGAATCAAATTGATGAGTTAGCTAATGAGTTAAATACTTGGGCAATAATCATGGTCCAATCTAATGTTTCATTTGATAACCACTTACCATCTAACCCTTTATTGTCTTTTTGGTCATCGCATCCTGTAATTTTTCCAAAATTGAGAAGAAAAACACTTATCATGAATGCTTCAAATATATTCACTGATGTATCAAATAATGGTACAGCAGCAATAGTTATACCTGATAAAACTTATAAATTTTTAGTACCCAAACAATCAGCTCAAAAGGTAGAGCTTAATGCAGTATTACAAGCTTTTGAGATATTTAAATATTCTGTATTTAATTTATTTTCCGATAGTCAGTATATAGTTAATGCTATAGTATCCCTTGAAGTTGCTGGTAAGATTTCTCCTTTCTCTACTGTTTTCTCTTTACTTTCCAATATAAAAAGTCTAATCTGGGACAGAAAAGATCTATTCTTTATAAGACATATCAGGGCACATCCAAAAAGAAGGTGATTTGACTCAAGGCCTTATCAGCTGATATCCAAAATTCCAGTTTGACGATCCTTACATCTGAGATAGAACCAGGATGCTTTTTTCATTATCTATTTTATTATTGCCCTTTCCCACATTCTATTTTGTTTTTTGAGCTCATACAGACCTAGTTTAATGTTTTGCTGATCAGTTCTATTTTTTGACAAAAGAGTTTTTGAACATTGCAATGGAGATTTCACGTGTAAAAAGTTATAAGGCCTTTACTATTAGGTTATGTGTTGTATGTATTATATTATGTGTGCACACTTGTGTTTTGTGTTATATGTTTGAATGTTCGTATGTCCATATATGATATATGATGAGCGCTCATAAAAAAAATGGATCCAAATATTTTTTTATTCACATTATTTAAATGGTTTAATTTAAATTGGGTAAAGAGCTGTTGAGGTTTGTTTTAAAATTTGAAAAAAGGAGGTTAACAGATCTGTTTCCTTTCTTTCACCTTTCCTTTTCATTATATTTAATAATTATCTTCAAGACAATGTAAATAGTTAAGAAAATTGTTTTCTTTCAGTGCCTTCTGGAATGTTACATAATTTTTCTTTAGCCATTATTTCCAGAATTCCTATCTTCATCCCAGTGCTGGTGAAATCAAAGATAAAATCAATCTACAGCTTCTGCAATAGCCATCACTGAAATGCTTGCAGAACTTGCCTAGACACATTGAGAACTCTCCTGTATGCATTGTAAACTACCTGTTTGTGCAGCGACTTGTGGTAGTGTTCGGGTATATTTGCTGATGATGTCATCGGTGGTACAATTTTTCCAAAAGGAGCCGTCAATTGGCTTGGTGTATCTTCCTCTCTTCTGTGTGTCATTACCGTCCAGCTAATGTTTGGGGGCCATTAGAGGTGAGGCAAAGAACCTCACCACCCCCCGGTGGTACAAAGACCTCTCCACAGGTGTTGCTGTAAACTGGACCGGTAGTCAGTGATGGGTAAGATCCAATTGCAATGGTACCAACTTAACGGGTAAGGACCATATGTACTATTGGACAACCTAAGGCAGGCACTGTCCCTAAGCCACATGTGTGTTGTTTAAACAGAGAGGGGGAGATGTTGAGAGCCACATCCGAAGGGGCCCCAGCAAAATTCCAGAAGCCAGCAACCTTCCAGCTGCTGGCTGATGATTGGCTCACAGCAATATCTAGCTGATTGGCTCCTCTGCGGTGATGCTCATTGGGCTGTTTCCCTGCCCTTTCAGACCACGGAGTTGCTCATTAGGGGACTTATTTGGCTTTGCCCACATGACCTAGCCAATCGCCCTCAAGAGCAGGAGGATTGTGGGAGGTGGAGAGAGGCTTGTGTGGGAGGAAGAGGCTTTTGGGAAGCCAGTGGTGGCAGTTGGGGCTCTGAGGGTTTTCCTGAGAGGCTGTTTTGTTTGGCGTGTGTGGTTTTAAAAATAAAGTTAGTTTCTTTTGACAAGTGGCTCCTGATTGTGCCCAGCAAGACTGCGGCATTATCCTAATATTTCTACAGTAACTGCCCCAGTTTAACAGCAATGCAAGTAGACTCTTATGGGACATGATTTGTATTTTGATGTTCATTTTTATTCAACACTGGTACATTACTATTTCTTCAGTTTATGCACATCAGAGGGTATATATTTCTTGCACAAGTTGGCAAATTTATAGGCATTTGTTTCACGTTCAATCACTTCCTGCTTCAGAACACATGCATTACTCCAGGTTTCTTAACTGGTCTATTCGTGAGACTTATTTCCAAACATATTATTTCCGATTTTCTTTATAATTGTTTAAGCAAAACTCACACACCCTTCATGATAAACCATAACTATCATTTCACAATTAGATGTATAACTGTTTGGAATGAATGATTGTATATCAATATAAGATTTCTTATATATTTTCTGATATCAATTCAATCCATGATTTAAAGTGGAACCAGTTATATTATTTATTCACAGTATGGTCTATTCATGCATTATCTATATTCATAGACACAGGGTACACCTCTTTGTACCCCCAATACTAATTTATACGTTTTCAAAATATTGCTCCCAGTAATAGAGGAAGAAATACTCATGTAACCTGATCTAAATATGCATGTTATCACAGTAATATTCTGGACGCAAAATGCAAAATTCACACGTGTGATTGTACCAAAGCCTAAATGGACACTGAACATGGATTACTAAAAACATCCATGTCCAGCTTGCATAACGCTCTCAAATGTCAATCCTATCGGTGACTACATATTTGTTTCTTCCTAATATATTCAACCTCAAAACTGTTGAAAATGTCTAATACTATCACTCACCCTGTACTTTGCCTGTTTTCCTAATGTCTCTATTGATATCGGCTTTCCTACATATTTTCCCCAGTTCATCATTGTGACTGACCCTTCACATGTGCTGACATTGATATTCACTCTCTAACCAAAACCCAATTGCTAAAGAACTTTTGATACAAATACTAAATTCACCCTTGTTCCAAAATCTACCGACTATCTTCCTGATCCTATTGATTATCCCTGTTTGAGTGGATGTTCTCCTCTACATTTAATCATCCAAGGTACAAGTCCTATGGCATTGTATATCGACTTATCTGAGACATGTGTGCAGAACGTAATTTAAAGCTATGTATCGCAATCAATTGCCCAATGCACTTCTGAGCTTCAAATCTCACCTAGATTTCTGTTTACATACTTATATTTCACCTCTGTATTCCTATAAATATTGCAGGTTCCCAATACCATTATTCATCCCACAGAATGATTCCTAAACCAAATCGATCCTGTTATTATCCCTAACCATACACTCTTGCCTCAATCTAACATTACAAAAGAGCAGGGACAGAGTTCATCTTACAATACAGGAATGTAGGGGATCTTACACCTGCTGAGAACCTCAAATTTCTATGCAGAAATGATCCCTGGAGAAGATGAAGGCAGCTATGCAGGACCTGAGAGAGCAAAAGCCATCTTCCATGGCAAACACCTTGTGATAACGAAGGGATGTGTATGAATCAGCCTCTCTTTTCTTAATGTAGAGAAGATGGACCAAACCAGACCTGCGTGGAGAGGTGTTCCCGGGTGGCCATTGTTGATATACCATTCAAACTTGTCAAAGTGTCACAGGAAGTAGGGGCAGCCTCCATCTCATGAGACCCATGAAAGCAACTGTTAGGACAAAGTGGTTGCCAAGGCAGTGATCTCATTCAGTTCCTGAAGGAGGTGACCTACCTAACTTCGTTGGTGATGGAACTCTCTGAAATTGGGATCCAAGAAGCCAGGCACCCAGAGCCAGTCCCAGGCCCAGTCCCAGTGGTCGAACTTGTTTGGATTTACCAAGGACAGAGTCAGTCTTTCTTGGTACCTAATGCTATGAGGATGGCCAAATGCCAGTAGAGCTCAGAAAAGGGGCCTTTCCCTAGATAGTAGGTATTGGCTCAATGCTGCCTGCTGACAACTTCGTAGAGTGGGCCAAAAAGAACAGATCTGAGACAGGCCAGGCCATTTTGGGGCAACATAGTATGGCCCACCAGTCAGAGGACACTCCAGATAGTCACAGACCTACTTGGGGGAAGGAGGTGCTTTTGTGGATGGGGATGTGAGTTTGTGGTTTTGTCTCATGTTCTGAAAATAGGTAGGAATGGTGGTTTGTATGGTTTTGAGTTGACTGTTTCTAGGAAGTCGTTTGGCAAGGCGAGTGTTTCTATGTCTGTGTATCCACTGTGTTCGTGGTTGTAGTCTTTAGAAAAGAGAATGCATCAATGGAGGTTTTCTGTCTAGTTGGAAGCTTCCCAGCATTCATCCTGCCCACTTTATAAATGGACTGTGGCTTGCCTTATGGATGGGCAACACCTACTATCTTCCTAAGGTCCTCTACACATCTTGATTTCTGGCCTCTCTCCAGAATAGGCTCATGGTTTTGTGGCCAAGATATGTACCACCTCCAAAATCTGTTACATGGCCATGTAATGGATAGCTGAAGGGAATGGGAACATCTCAGAAAACTCAGATATCAGTGTAACCAGTAAAGTCTCAGTTTAAAAACCTTGCTTTGGCCCATTTTCTTACCTATGGTTATGTTGCCCTGAATGTCAGGAAGGTATTTGCCTCAGGCCACCCCTTTCTGAAGCCTGAAGAAAACATTTTTCAAATGGAAATGAATGGGCATCACCTGTGGATCTTTGCTTAATTGCTTTGGAAAGAGATGTGCCTGAATCAGCCTCTTGGCCCTGTGTGAGGTTGGGGCTTTGATTCTCAGAAGGTGATAGATCTAAAGAAAGATCCCATGTGTGCTTGGGTTTTCTATTGCCTCCAACTCACATAAAGGATTTATACCTACAATCAGTAGGATTAAATTGGAGAATCAGAACAGTATTAACGGCAGGCCTATTTGATCACTCCTGGTTCACAGGAAGGGTGTCTAGGTCACCCTGACTTTAGGCAAATGAGGGGCAAGGGAGTTTATTTTGGAAACTGTCTTGGGCTTCGCCCCTCATGGAAAATTCCATCCAGAGGTTACGATGAGTGTCTATATGGAAGATGATGAGGGCCATGTGGCAGTGTTTTGGATTTAATTGTGGTCATTTGTGTGCTGGTTGGAAGAGATGACTGGGTACACCTGGACCTGAACTCTGGTGTGATTCCCCTTAGAGACTGAGTTCTGGAACTGACTTCAGGGAAGTATTGCCATTAATTTTGGTGGGATTTTAGGAGGCCACACATGAGAGTCGCCCTTGGAAACTGAGATCTAGTCTCAGGGTGTCTTTCCACAGTGCACTGGGAATCTCCACCAGGATATAAGACGATTTTATTCTGAAAGACTTGGCAACCATAGTAAAGAGTCAAAACACATATTGAACTCACATTGAGTAGACATCAATGGGTCAGGCTTCATGTGACATTTTGGGCACTCGTTGGGAAGCGTTGCCTTTTAGAGTTCTCCAGAGCTTTCATCCTCACCATTTAATGGTTACTGAATGAATTGAAAAACCAGTGCATCCAACTTGATACTTGAAAAATGGCTAGATAAATACCATGAAATTTTTGAAATTCCCATGACCAGGTGGCACTGGAGAACCTTTGGATGTCCTGTTGCTGATCATGAGTGTACCAGACAGTGCCTTGAATCACTGGGTTTCATGAAAATGGTGTAGAACAGAGATGCCAGTAAGTTGGAATTTGCTGAGTAGTGGGCCTAGAACAGTGGTGGGCAGGTGTGTGATTAAACATCTGTGTTGGTGTCATGTGGATTGGCCATTGGCTTCCAAATGGCTTTTGACTGACATGGTGCAGCCAGCAGACCCTTGCATGTAAAGGCATCTTGTTATATGGAGAGGTTTCAGGGCAATGTTCAGAATCAAGTTGCTAGGGACAAGGGGGAAGTCTATGTTGGATATAAGACTGGTTGGTGCATTCTCCTGGCAGACCCTGACCCACCACACATGACAGAACTCCCTCCAGCACTGTGTCCCAGTTGAACTACTTGTATTTCGTGAAGCAAACACCAAACTCCCATTGCAGCAGCTAGAAAGACCATGAAAAATGGAGGATGACCACATGGCTTCAGAGTCCACACAGGAAGACACTTAGCCCCCATTGGCCACAGTTTACATACAAAGAGAGAATTCTGCACTACTGCCTCATGTTCATTAAAGAAAAAGAAAACATGTGCTCCAGGTTACATAGATGCAGACCCAGCTTTGATGGTCTCACTGCAAAGGAAGCTAAAGCTCCTGACTACAACATATATTTCCAGTGCCCAAACTCAGAGGCAGTTTCTCATAAGTCTTCCGGTCAGCAGAGCACCATGTTTGTGAAGTGTTTACCCTGTCCCTTACTTTTGGAAACTCTTCTACCACCCCCAAAGTTGTGAACTCCTGAGCATATTCTATTCCAGATAAGTATTCGTAGATTTTCTAACTCTTCTCCTCTAATTGTGTCTAACTTGGGGCGAAGGTAATGTCAAGGCATTGTTCTTGATGAGAGTGGATGATTATTTTTAGCACATATTTGCATAAACATTGGATTCATTTTTCTAATTTTCATTCGAAATAATTAATCACTCACACTAACCCATACCCTACTAGACTCTATATTCTGACTCCTAATCCTAATATAATGGAGAAAAATAACCCAAAATGAATAGACATACAAGCATTTCAGAGGAGGCATGGTGTATAATTGGACTTGCCTTTTGCATTATGTAGAATTGGAGTTATAAATCTAGTCAATTTTTTGTTGAAATAGTTCTCCATGTGTTTTTTTAACTTTTGTTGTTTGTTGTTCAAAACATTATATAGTTCTTGATATATCATATTTCACACTTTGATTCAAGTGAGTCATGAACTCCCATTTTTATCCCGTATATAGTTTGCAAAATCATATCAGTTACGCATCCATTGATTTACATATTGCCATACTAGTGTCTGTTGTATTTTGCTGCCTTTCCTATCCTCTACTATCCCCCCTCCCCTCCCCTCCCCTCCCATCTTCTCTCTCTACCCCCTATACTGTAATTTATTTTTCCCCCTTGTATTTTTCCCTTTCCCCTCACTTCCTCTTGTCCGTAATTTTGTATAACCCTGAGGGTTTTCTTCCATTTCCATGTAATTTCCCTTCTCTCTCCCTTTCCCTCCTACCTCTCATCCCAGTTTAATGTTAATCTTCTTCTCATGCTCTTTATCCCTACTCTGTTCTTAGTTACTCTCCTTATATCAAAGAAGACATTTGGCATTTGTTTTTTAGGGATTGGCTTCCTTCACTTAGCATAATCTGCTCTAATGCCATTCATTTCCCTGCAAATTCTATGATTTTGTCATTTTTTAATGCTGAGTAAAACTCCATTGTGAATTAATGCCACATTTTTTAACCATTCGTCTATTGAAAGGCATCTAGGTTGGTTCCACACTCTTGCTATTGTGAATCGTGCTGCTATGAACATCAATGTAGCAGTGTCCATGTACCATGCTCTTTTTAGGTCTTTATGAAATAGACCGAGAAGAGTAGTAGCTGGGTCAAGTGGTGGGTTCCATTTCAAGCTTTCCATGAAATCTCCATACCGCTTTCAAAATTGGCTGCACCAATTTGCAGCCCCACCAGAAATGTACATGTGTACCCATTTACACACATCCTCGCTAAAACTTGTTGATGTTTGACTTCATAATGGATGCCAATCTTACTGGAGTGAGATGGTATCTTATGGTGGTTTTGATTTGCATTTCTCTGACTGCTAGAGATGGTGAGCATTTTTTCATATACTTGTTGATTGATTGTATTCCTCCTCTATGAAGTGTCTGTTCAGGTCCTTGGGCCATTTGTTGATTGGGTTATTTTTTATCTTATTGTCTAATTTTTGAGTTCTTTGTATACTCTGGATATTAGGGCTCTATCTGAAGGGTGAAGAGTAATGATTTGTTCCCAGGATGTAGGCTCCTTATTTACTTCTCTTATTCTTTCTTTTGCTGAGAAAAAAAAATTAAGTTTGATTAAGTCCCATTTCTTTATTCTTGTTATTAACTCTTGTGCTATGGGTGTCCTATTGCAGAATTTAGAGCCCGACCCCACAGTATGTAGATCGTAGCCAACATTTTCTTCTATCACACGCCGTGTCTCTGATTTGATATCAAGCTCCTTGATCCATTTTTTGTTAACTTTTGTGCATGTCGAGAGGAAGGGATTCAGTTTCATTTTTTTTCATATGAATTTCCAGTTTTCCCAGCACCATTTTTTGAAGATGCTATCCTTCCTCCATTGCATGCTTTTAGCCCCTTTATCAAATATAAGATAGTATGTAGTTTTTTGGATTGGTTTCTGTGTCCTCTATTCTGTACCATTGGTCCACCCGCCTGTTTTGGTACCAGTACCATGCTCTTTGTGTTACTATTGCTCTGTAGTATAGTTTGATGTGTGGTATCGCTATACCGCCTGATTCACACTTTCTGCTTAGCATTGTTTTTGCTATTCTGGGTCTTTTATTTTTCGATATGAATTTCATGATTGCTTTCTCTATTTCTACATGAAATGCCGTTGGGATTTTGATTGTCATTGCATTAAACCTATAGAGAACTTTTGGTAATATCGCCATTTTGATGATGTTAGTTCTGCCTATCCATGAACAAGGTATATTTTTCCATCTTCTAAAATCTTCTCCTATTTCTCTCTTTAGGGTTCTGTAGTTTTCATTGTATAAGTTTTTCACCTCTTTTGTTAGGTTGATTCCCAAGTATTTTATTTTTTCTGAGGATATTGTAAATGGAGTGGTTGTCCTCATTTCCATTTCAGACAATTTTTCGCTGATATACAGGAATGCTTTTGATTTGTGCATGTTGATTTTACATCCAGCCACTTTGGTGAATTCATTTATTATCTCTAATAGTTTCTTTGTAGACCCTTTTGGGTCTGCTAGGTATAGAATCATGTCATCTGCAAATAGTGATAATTTAAGTTTTTCTTTTCCTATTTTTATGCCTTTAATTTCTTTTGTCTGTCTAATTGCTCTGCCCAGTGTTTCTAGAACTATGTTGAACAGAAATGGTGAGAGAGGGCCTCCCTGTCTTGTTCAAGATTTTAGAGGGAATGCCTTCAATTTTTCTCCATTCAGAATGATGCTAGCCTGAGGCTTAGCATAGATTGCTTTTACAGTATTGAGGTAGGTTCCTGTTATCCCTAGTTTTTCTAGAGTTTTGAACATAAAGGGATGCTGTACTTTGTTGAATGCTTTTTCTGCATCTATCGAGATGATCATATAGTTCTTATTTCTAAGTCTATTGATGTGGGAAATAACATTTATTGATTTCTGTATATTGAACGAACCTTGCATCCCATGGATGAATCCTACATGCTCATGGTGCACAATTTTTTGATATGTTTTCGTATCCGATTCATCAGAATTTTATTGAGGATTTTTGCACCTAGGTTCATTAGAGATATTTGTCTGTAGTTTTGCTACTTTATAGTGAGTTTCTCTGGTTTAGGAATCAGGGTGATGTTGGCCTCGTAGAATGAATTTGGAAGTTCTCCCTCTTTTTCTATTTCCTAAAATAGCTTGAAAAGTATTGGTATTAATTCCTATTTAAATGTTTTTTAAAACTCCGCTGTATACACATCCGGTCCTGGGCTTTACTTAGTTGATAGTCTTTGGATGGTTTCTTCTATTTCCTCCATTGATATTGGTCTGTTTAGGTTGTCTATATCCTCCTGACTCAATCTGGGCAGATCAGATGACTTAAGAAATTTATCGATGCCTTCACTATCTTCTATTTTATTGGAGTATAAGGATTCAAAATATTTTCTGATTATCTTCCGTATTTCTGAATTGTCTGTTGTGATATTGTCTTTTTCATCCCGTATGCTAGTAATTTGAGTTCTCTCTCTTCTTCTCTTCATTAAAATGTCTAAGGTTCTGTCGATTTTATTTATTTTTTGAAACAACCAACGTTAAGTTTTGTCAATTTTTTCAATTGTTTCTTTTGTTTCGATTTCATTAATTTCAGCTCTGGTTTTAATTATTTCTTGCCTTCTACTTCTTTTTCTGTTGTTTTCTTCTTCTTTTTCTAGGGTTTTGAGATGAAGTATGAGATCATTAATTTGTTGGTTTTTTTCTTTTTTTAAGGAATGAATTCCAAGCAATGAAATTTCGTCTTAAAACTGCTTTCAATGTGTCCCATAGATTTTGATATGTTGTGTCTGTGTTTTCATTTATCTCTAAGAATTTTTTAATTTCCTCCTTGATGTCTTCTAAAACCCATTGATCATTCAGTGACCTATTGTTTATTCTCCAAGTGATGCATGATTTTTCTTTACTTCTTTTATCATTGATTTTCAGTTTCATTCCATTATGATCAGATGAGATGCATGGCATTATCTTTACTCCTTTTTATTGTTTAAGAGTTGCCCTGTGATGTAATATATGATCTATTTTGAGAAGGATCCATGTGCTGCTGATAAAAAAGTGTAACTGCTTGATGTTGGGTGATTTATTCTGTATATGTCAATTAAGTCTATGTTATTAATTGTGTTATTGAGTTCTATACTGTTGCCTCAATCTAACATTACAAAAGAGCAGGGACAGAGTTTGCCTTACAATAAAGGAATGTAGGTTATCTGCAAACTACTGAGAACCTCAAAGTTCCATGCAGAAATGATCCCTGGAGAAGATGTAGGCAGCTATGAAGGACCTGAGAGAGCAAAAGCCATTTTCCATGGCAAACGACCTGGACAGGAAAAAGGGATGTGTCTGAATCAGCCTCTCTCTTCTTAATATAGAGAAGATGGACCAAACCAGCCCTGCGTGTACAGCTGTTCCCACATGCCTATTGTTGATATTCCATTCTAAGTAGTCAAATTTTCACAGGAAGTAGGGGCAGCGTCCATCTCATGGGACCCATGGAAGCAACTGTTAGGACAAAGTGGTTGCCAAGGCAGTGACCTCATTCAGTTCCTGAAGGAAGTGACCTACCTAACTTCCTTGGTGACGGAACTCTATGAACTTGGGATCCAAGAAGCCAGGTACCCAGAGCCAGTCGCAGTACCAGTCCCAGTGGGCCCACTTTTTTGGATTTACAAAGTACAGAGTCAGACCTTCTTGGTAACTACTGATGTGAGGAGGGCCAATTGCCAGTAGAGCTCTGAAGAGGGTCTTTTCCTGAGATTGCAGGTAGTGGCTATCCGCTGACTCCTCACAGTTTTACAGAGTTGGCAAAGGAGACCAGATCTGAGACATGACAGGCCATTTCGGGGGGAAAATATTATGGCCCACCAGTCAGAGGACACTCCAGATAGTCACAGTCCTACTTGGGGGAAGGAGGTGCCATTGTGGGTGTGGGTGTGAGTTTGTGGTGTACCAGACAGTGCCTTGATTAAATGGGTTTAAGGAAAATTGTGCAGAACAGAGTTGCCAGTAAGTTGGACCCTCCTGAGTAGTGGGGCCAAAGCTGTGGTGTGCAGGTGTGTGATAAATCATCTGTGGTGGGGCCATGTGGATTTGCCATTGATTTCCAAATGGATTGACACTGACACGGTGCAGTGAGGAGACCCTTGAATGTAAAGGCATCTTGTTATATGGATAGTTTTCAGGGCAATGTGCAGAATCAGGTTGCTATGGACAAGGGGGCAAGCTATGTGGGAATGAAGCCTGATTGTTGCATTCTCTTGCAGACCCTGAAAAACCACACGTGACAGAACTCCCTCCAGCACTGTGTCCCAGTTGAACTCCTTGTATTTCATAAAGTAAATACCAAACTCCCAGTGCAGCAGCAGGAAAAAACCACGAAAAGTTGAGGATGACCAAAAAGCTTCACTGTCCACACGGGGAGACCCTTAGACCCCAGTGGCCACAATTTACCTACAACGTGAGAATTCAGCACTGCTACCTCATGTGCATTGGAAAATAAGAAAGAATGTCCTCCAGGAAACATAGATGCAGACCCAGCTTTGATGGTCTCTATACAAAGGAAGCTAAAACTCCTTACAACAACATATATTTCAAGTGCCCATCCTCAGAGGTAGTTTCTCAAGAATTTTTTTAGGCCAGCAGACCTCCATATTTCTGGAGTGTTTACCCTGTCCCTTACGTTGGAAGACTCCTCTATTACATCCAAGTTTGTGAACTCCTGAGCATTTTCTATTCCAGATATATATTCACAGAATTTCTAACTCTTCTCCTCTAATTGTTTCTTATTTGGGGCGAAGGTGACGTGAAGGCATTGTTGTGGATGAGAGTGGGAAGATTTTCATGTAGCACATGTTTGCATACACATTGGATTCATTTTCCATTCGAAATACTGAATCTCTGACACTAACGCATACCCTACTAGACTCAGACTACTATTCCTAATATGATGGAGAAAAATAACCCAAACAGAATAGAAATACAAGAAGTTCAGAGGAGGCATGGTGTATAGTTGGACTTCCTTTTGCATGATAAAGTGTAGGTGTTATAAATCTAGTCAATTTTTATTGAAATAGTTCTCCATGAGTTTTTTTTCCTTTAATTTTTATTGTTGGATCTTCAAAGCATTACATAGTTCTTGACATATCATACTTCACACTTTGATTCAAGTGGGTTATGAACTTCCATTTTTCCCCGTATACAGATTGCAGCATCCCATTGGTTACACATCCACTGTTTTACATATTGCTATAGTGTCTGTTGTATTCTGCTGTCTTTACTATCTACTATCTCCCATCCCCTTCCCTCCAATCTTCTCTCTCTACACCACCTACTGTAATTTATTTCTTCCCCTTGTTTTATTCCCCTTTCTTCTCATTTCCTCTTGTATTTAATTTTGTATAACCATGAGGATCTCCTTCCATTTCCATGCAATTTCCCTTCTCTTTCCTTTCATTCCCACCTGTCACCCCTGTTTAATGTTAATCTTCTTCTCATGCTCTTCCTCCCAACTCTGTTCTTAGTTACTCTCGTTATACCAAAGAAAACATTTGGCATTTATTTTTTAGGCTTTTGCTCTCTTCACTTAGCATAATCTGTTTAATACCATCCATTTCTCTGCAAATTTTATGATTTTGTCATTTTTTAATGCAGAATAATACACCATTGTGTATAAATGCCACAATTTTTTTTTTATCCATTCATCTTTTGAAGGGCACCGAGTTTGGTTCCACAGTCTTCCTATTGTGAATTGTGCTGCTAGGAACATCGATTTATCAGTGTCCCTGTACGATGCTCTTTTTAGGTCTTTAGTGAATAGACTGAGAAGAAAAATAGCTGGGTCAAATGATGTTTCCATTCCCAGCTTTCCAAGAAATCTCCATACTTCTTTCCAAATTGGCTGCACCAATTTGCAGTCCCACCAGCAATGTACAGGTGTACCCTTTTCCCCACATCCTCGCCACCACTTGTTGTTGTTTGACTTCATATTGGCTGCCACTCACACTGGAGCGAGATGGTATCTTAGGGTGGATTTGTTTTGCATTTCTCTGACTGCTAGAGATGGTGAACATTTTTTCATGGACTTGTTGATTGATTGTATGTCCTCCTCTGAGAAGTGTCTGTTCAGGTCCTTGGCCCATTTGTTGATTGCATTATTCGTTTTCTTATTGTTTAATTTTTTGGGTTCCTTGTATACTTTGGAAATTAGGGCTCTCTCTGAAGTGTGAGGAGTAAGATTTGTTCCCAGGATGTAGGCTCTCTAATTACCTCTCTTATTGTTTTTGTTACTGAGAAAAATCTATTTAGTTTGAGTAAGTCCCATTTGTTCATTCTAGTTATTAACTCTTGTGCTATGGGTGTCCTATTGAGGAATTTGGAGCCCGACCCCACAGTATGTACATCGTAGCCAAGGTTTTCTTCTATCAGAAGCCGTGTCTCTGATTTGATATCAAGCTGTTTGATTAATTTTGACTTAACTTTTGTGTATGGCGAGAGAAAGGGATTCAGTTTCATTTTGTTACATATGGAACTCCAGTTTTCCCAGCACTAGTTTTTGAAGATGCTATCCTTCCTCCATTGCATGCTTTTAGCCCCTTTATCAAATATAAGATAGTTGTGGTTTTGTGGATTTGTTTCTGTGTCCCCTATTATGTACCATTAGTCCAACCACCTATTTTGGTACCAGTACTATGCTCTTTTTGTTAGTATTGCTCTGTAGTATAGTTTGAGGTCTGGTATCGCTCTACCGCCTGATTCACACTTCCTGCTTAGCATTGTTTTTGCTATTCTAAGTCTTTTATTTTTCCATATGAATTTCATTATTGTTTTATCTATTTCTACAAGAAATGCCGTTGTGATTTTGATTGGCATTGCATTAAACCTACAGAGAACTTTTGGGAATATCGCCATTTTGATGATGTTAGTTCTGCGTATCCATGAACAGGGTACATTTTTTCATCTTCTAAGATCTTCTTCTATTTCTCTCTTTAGGGTTCTGTAGTTTTCATTGTGTAAGTCTTTCACCTCTTTTGTTAGGTTGATTCCCAAGTATTTTATTTTTTTGAGGATATTCTGAGTGGAGTGGTTTCCTCATTTCCATTTCAGAGGATTTGTCACTGATATACAGGAATTACTTTGATTTATGCTTGTTGATTTTATATCCTGCCACTTTGCTGAATTCATTTATTAGCTCTAATAGGTTTTTGTAGACCCTTTTGGGTCTGCTAGGTACATAATCATGTCAGCTACAAATAGTGATAATCTAAGTTCTTCTTTTCCTTTTTTTTACGCCTTTAATTTCTTTCATTTTTCTAATTGCTCTTGCCAGTATTTCGAAAACTATGTTGAACAGAAGTGTTGAGAGAGGGCATCCCTATCTTGTTCCAGATTTTAGAGAGAATGCCTTCAGTTTTTATCAATTTAGAATGATGCTGGCCTGAGGCTTAGCATAGATTGCTTTTACAATATTGAGGTATGTTCCTATTATCCCTAGTTTTTCTAGAGTTTTGAACAGAATGGGTTGCTGTACTTTGTCGAATGTTTTTTTTCTGCATATATCGGGATGATTATATGGTTCTTATTTTTAAGTCTATTGAAGTGGTGAATAACAATTATTGATTTCCATATATTGAACCAGCTTTGCATCCCAGGGATGAATCCTACTTGATCATGTTGCACATTTTTTTAATATGTTTTTGTGTCTGATTTGCCAGAATTTTATTGAGAATTTTTGCATCTAGGTTCATTAGAGATATTGGTCTGTAGTTTTGTTTCTTTGAAGTGTCTTTGTCTGGTTTAGGAATCAGGGTAATATTGGCCTCCTAGAATAAAATTGGAAGTTGTCCCTCTTTTTCTATTTCCTGAAATATCTTGAAAACTATTGGTATTAGTTCCGCTTTAAAGGTTTTGTAAAACTCTGCTGTATATATATCCAATCCTAGGCTTTTCTTATTTGGTAGTCTTTGGATGATTTCTTCTGTTTCCTCAATTGATATTGGTCTGTTTAGGTTATCTATATCCCCCTGACTCAATCTGGGCAGATCATATGACTTAAGAAATTTATTGATGCCTTCACTATCTTCTAATTTATTGGAGTATAAGGATTCAAAATAATTTCTGATTATCTTCTGTATTTCTGAAGTGTCTGTTATGATATTGCCATTTTCATCCCGTATGCTAGTAATTTGAGTTCTCTCTCTTCTTCTCTTCCTTAACATGGCTAAGGGTCTGTCGATTTTATTTATTTTTTCAAAGAATCAACTTTTAGTTTTGTCAATTTTTCAATTGTTTCTTTTGTTTCAATTTTATTAATTTCAGCTCTGATTTTAACAATTTCTTGCCTTCTACTTCTTTTGCTGTTGTTTTCTCATGTTTTTCTAGAATTTTGAGATGAACCATGAGATCTTTTATTTGTTGTCTTTTTCCTTTTTTAGGAAAGTACTCCAGGCAATGAATTTTCCTCTTAGAACTGCTTTCAATGTGTCCCATAGATTCTGATATGTTCAGTCTGTCTTTTCATTTATCTCTAAGATATTTTTTATTTTCCTCCTAGATGTCTTCGATAACCCATTGATCATTCAGTAGTCTATTGTTCATTCTCCAAGTGATGGATGATTTTTCCTTCCTTCTTTTACCATTGATTTTCAGTTTCATTCCATTATGATCAGGTAAGATGCCTGGTATTATCTGTACTCCTTTATATTTTCTAAGAGTTGCCCTGTGACATAATATATGATGTATTTTTGAGAGGTATCTATGTGTTACTGAGAAAAAAGTGTAACTGCTTGTTGTTTGGTGGTATATTCTATATATGTCAATTAAGTCCAATTTATTAATTGTGTTATTGATTTCTATTGTTTCCTTATTCAACTTTTGTTTGGAAGATCTGTCCAGTAGTGAGAGAGGTGTGTTGAAGTCTCCCATGATTATTGTATGGTGGTCTATTAGACTCTTGAACTTGAGAAGAGTTTGTTTAGTGAACATAGCTGCACCATTGTTTGGGGCATATACATTTATGATTGTTATGTCTTGTTGGTGTATGGTTCCCTTGAGCAGTATGTAGTGTCCCTCTTTATCCCTTTTGATAAACTTTGGCTTGAAATCTATTTTATTTTATATGAGTATGGACACTCCTGCTTGTTGCTGAAGTCCATATGAGTGATATGATTTTTCTCAACTGTTCACCTTCAGTCTATGTACGTCTTTTCCAATCAATTGCGTCTCCTGTAGGCAGCATATTGTTGGGTCTTGTTTTGTGATTCATTCTACTATCCTGTGTCTCTTAATTTGTGAGTTTAAGCCATTAACTTTTATGGTTATTATTGAGATATGGGTTGTTCTTCCAGCCATATTTGTTTATTTATGTTACTAAGCATGGTTTGTTTTTCTTTGATTATTTTCCCCCCTTTACTGTACTACCTCCCACTTTTGGTTTTCATTGTTATTTTCCATTTCCTCTTCTGATCATCTTTTGCCGAGGATGTTTTGAGGAGATGGTTTTCTAGCTGCAAATTCTTTTAAATTTTGTTTATCATGGAAGGTTTTAATTTCATCTTCCATCCTGAAGCTTAATTTCGCTGGATGCACAATTATTGGTTGAAACCCATTTTCTTTCAGCTTTGGAAAAATGTTATTCCAGGATCTTCTAGCTTTCAGAGTCTGTGTTGAAAGATCAGCTGTTATAATGATTGGTTTACCGCTAAATGTAATCTGCTTCCTTTCTCTTGTAGCTGTTAAAATCCTCTCCTTATTCTGTATGTTTGGCATCTTCATTATAATATGTCTAAATGTGGATCTCTTATGATTTTGCACATTTGGGATCCTGTAGGCTTCTAGGATTTGGGATTCTGTCTCATTCTTCAAGTCTGGGAGGTTTTCCCATATTATTTCATTGAATTGATTTCTCATTCCTTTGGTTTGGACCTCTATACCT
>NW_027512649.1:300000-418714 GCF_048772815.1 Callospermophilus lateralis | reverse complement strand
GAATTCCTGTCTCTCATTTTCTGTAGCCAATTCAGCACATGTATTTTTATATGCACATACAAAATCCTACCTGGAATACATGTACATTTTTGTGAGGTGGCTAACTTGGCAGATACAAAGTATGAGAAGAAATCACTCCTCCTAAATGCTTTTGGAACTGAAAATTCAAACTATGAGTGAGCTTTTTAGTTGAGCAACATTATACATAAATCCATGTTCAGTAAAATTAATATTTTTGGATCTGTGGATGATATATATTTCATGATGAATTTTGATTGGCATATATTTTCTACTTTCCAATGTATTTGTGTGTGTATATATATATATATATATATATATATATATATATATATATATATATACACTCTAGATTTTTCAAAATATGAAATACATGTGTCTTATTATACACTCCCTAAATTCACTAATGTTCATGTATGTGGTTTTATAATCAACTTTTCATAAGATTATTTTCAGAAACATTCATCCACCTGAAATACATATTTGTTTTCTAGTACTGAAAACTTACTTCAGTGAATGGTGCAAACAAATCCTTATATTTCTACAGTAACTGACCCACTTTAACATCAATGCTACTAGATTCCTATGGGACATGATGTGTATTTTGACGTTCAATTTTATTCAACACTGGTACATTTCTATTTCTTCAGTTTTTGTACATCATAAAATGTACATTTCATCCACAAGTTCACAAATTTAAAGACATTTGTAACACATTCAATCACTTCCTGCTTCAGAACACATATATTCCTACTTGTTTTTGACTGCTCATTTCATGAGACTTCTTTCCAAATACATTATTTTCGATTTCCATAATCAATTTTGAAGCAAAACTCACACAGAATTTATGATAAACTACAACCCTAATATTACCATTAGATGTATAACTGGGTGGAATGAATGTATGTATATCAATATAAGATTTGCTATGTATTTTGAGATATTAATTTATTCCAATTTGTAAAGTTGGAACAAGTTATATTATTTATTCACAGTATGGTCTATTCAATCATTCTCTCTATATTCATACACACATGGTACACCTATTTGTGCCCCCAATACTAATTTATACCTCTTCAAAATATTGCTCCCAGAAATGGTGCAAGAAATACTCATGTCACCTGATCTACATATACATTTTATCACAGTAATATTCTGGCAAGAAAATGCAAAGTCACACTTACGATTGTACCAAAGCCTAAATGGAATATGAGTATGGATTATAAAAATCACCCGTGTCCAGGTTGGCTAATGCTCTCAAATGTCAATCCTATTGGTGACTACATATGTGTTTCTTCTAAGATTATATATTCAACTTCAAGCCTGCTGAAAGTGTCTAATCCAATCAATCACTTTATCATTTGCCTGATTTCCTATGTCTCTATTGATATCTGCTTTCCTACATCTTTTCCCCAGTTCATCATTGTGACTGACTCTTCACATTGTGCTGACATTTACATTCACTCTATACCCTGAAACCCTATAGCTAAAGAAATTTTGGTCCAAATCTATACTCACTCTCCTTTATAAACCACCGATTATCTTCCTAATCCTACTGACTATGCTTTTTGGCTGGAAGTTCTTTTTGAAAATCAATCATCCAAGTTACAAGGTCCTATGCAATTGTATATCGATTTATCTGAGACATCTGTGAAGAATATAAATCAAAGCTAAGTATCGCAATCAAGGGCCCAATGCCCTTCTGGGTTTCAAATCTTACCTATAATTGTGTTTTCATACTTTTATTTCACCTATATATTTTTGAAAATATCACAGGTTTCCAATACCATTATTCATCCAGCAGAATGATTTCTAATCCAAATCTTACCTGTTATTAACCCTAACCATACACTGTTCCCTCAATCTAACTTTACAGAAAAGCAGGGTAAGAGTTGGTCTTACAATACAGGAATGTAGTGGATCTTCCAACTGCTGAGAAATTCAAAGGTCCATGCAAAAATTATCCCTGGAGAGTTGTAGGCAGCTGTGAAGGTACTGAGAGACAAAAGTCATCTTCCATTGCAAACAACCTGGTCAGCATGAAGGGATGTGTCTGAATCAGCCTCTCTCTTCTTTATGTAGAGAAGAAGGACCAAACCAGGCCTGTGTGGAGAGCTGTTCCTGGTTACCAATGATTTATATACTATTCTAACTTGTGAAATTGTCACAGGAAGTAAGGGCAGCCTTTATTTCATGGGACACTTGGAATCAACTGTTAGGACAACATGGTTGCCAAGGCAGTGATCTCATTCAGTTCCTGAATGAAGTGACCTCACCTCACATCCTTGGTGATGGAACTCTGAACTTGGGATACAGGAAGCCAGGCACAGTCCCAGTCCCAGTCCCAGTGGTCTCACTTCTTTGGATTTACCAAGGAAAGAAACAGTCTTTCTTGATACCTACTGATGTGAGGATGGCCAAATGCCAGGAAAGCTCTGAAGAGTGGCCTTTCCTGAGAAAGCAGGTAGTGGCTCACTGCTGGCTCCTGACAACTTCACAGAGTTGGCCAAGGAAACCAGATCTGAGACAGGAGAGGTCATTTCAGGGGAACATAGTATAGCCCACCAGTCAGAGGACACACCCGATAGTCAGAGACCTACTTTGGTGTAGAAGGTGCCTTTGTGGGAGTGGGTGTGTGTTTGTGGATTTGTTTCATGTTCTGAGAATAGGTAGGAAAGGTGGTTTGTTTGGTTTGGAGTGAACTGTTTCTAATAAGTGATTTGACAAGGCGAGTGTTTCTATATCTGTGTATCCCACTGTGTCCGTGGTTGTAGACATTAGAAAAGAGAATGCATCAAAGGATGTGTCCAGTCTAGTAGAAATTTTCCCAGCATTCATCCTGCCCAATTTATGAATGCACAGCAGCTTGCATTATTTATGGGCTGCCGCAGACTAGCTGGGCACAAAATCACGAGCCACTTACAGCCTTGTAGATTCAAACAGCAATTCTTTATTCCCAAACTCACACCGGTACTCTACAAACACTTTCTGGGGGAATTCACGTTCTGGGCCCAAAACATGTTCTGGATCCCAAAACCTCTCTGAATCCCACGAGAACTCAAGGGGAAATCAAGAAGGGGGCATCCCTGAGGCAGCAGGATATGCCCTATTCCCAGCAGGGACCACCTTAAACCTGGAACCGCCCTAAACCCAAGGAGCGGGATTCTCCCTAATCCCAGCAGGATACACCCTAAACCTGGATCCGCCCTGGTCCTTGAACAAGGTCACCTTACACGCAATGACACTGCAAATGACCTGGGTCATGCCATGCATCATTCTTAAATAGAAATGGCCCTCAACATCTCCCCACTTCTGATTAATTAAACAACAAGCAATGTGGCTTAAGGACCGTGCCTGGTAGGTTGTCCAATTCAACATATGGTTCTTACCCATCATGGGAAAAACTGACCTCTAGGCGTCAGCCTCCTGTCTTAGGTTAATACCACTACAATTTGATCATACCCTTCACTGACTACCGATCCAGCATACAGCCATAATTGTGGATAGACCTATGCACCAGTGGTGGGGGGGGGGTGAGGTTCTTGATGTAGAACAGAGATGCCAGTGATTTCGAGCCTGCTGAGTAGTGCGTCTAGCGCTGTGGTGGGCAGGTGTGTGACAAAACATCTGTGGTGGGGCCATGTGGATCTGCCATTGGCTTCCAAAAAGCTTGTGATTGACATGGTGTAGCCACCAGACTCTTCTATGTAGAGAAATCTTGTTATATAGAGAGGTTTCGGGGAAATGTTCAGAAACACGTTGCTTTGGAAAAGGGGGCAATGGGGCAAGCTATGAGGGATACAAGCCTGGTTGATGCATTTTTCTGCAGAACCTGACCCACCACAATTGACAGAACTCCCTCCAGCACTGTGTCCCAGTTGAACTCCTTGTATGTCGTGAAGCAAATACCAAACTCCAAGTGCAGCAGCAAGAAACACCAAGAAAAGTGGAGGATGACCAAATGGCTTCACAGTCCACAAGGGGGGACACTTAGCCCACAGTGGCCACAGTTTTCCTACAAAGAGATAATTCAGCACTGCTGCCTCATGTTCATTGGAATATATGAAACCATATCCTCCAGGTCACATAGATGCAGACCCAGCTTTGATGGTTTCACTAAAAATAAAGCTAAAACTTTTGAAAACAACATATATTTCAAGTGCCCAACCTCAGAGGCAATTTCTCAAAAAGTTTTTAGTCCAGAAGAGATCCATGTTTGTGGAGTGTTTACCCTGTCATTTGCTTTTGGAAACTCCTCAACCAATTCCAAGTTTGTGAACTCCTGAGCATTTTCCATTCCAGATATGTATTCACAAATTTTCTTACTTTTCTCCTCTAATTGTGTCTTAACCCAAACAGAATAGAAATACAAGCGGTTCAAAGGAGGCATGGTGGATATTTGGACTTACCTTTTGCATGATAAACTTTAGGTGCCCAACCTCGACACTGGTACATTATTATTTCTTCAGTTTATCCACATCATTGGATATATACATCATCCACAAGTTCACAAATTTATAGGCATTTGTTTCACTTTCAATCAAATCCTGCTTCAGAACACATGTATTTCTCCAGGTTTCTTGACTGGTCTTTTCATGAAACTTCTTTCCAAACACATTATTTTCGATTTCCATAAACACTGTTGAAGCAAAACTCACACACCCTTCATGATAAACGATAAACATAATAATAACATCAGATGTATAACTGGTTGAAATGAATGACAGTATATCAAAATATGATTTCTTATATATTTTCAAATATCAATTCAATCCACTCTTTAAAGTGGAAACAGTTATATAATTTATTCCCATTATGGTCTATTCATGCATTATCTCTATATTCATAGACACAGGGTACAGCTCTTTGTACCCCCATAATAATTCATACGTCTTCAAAATATTGCCCATAGAAATGATGGAAGAAATACTCATGTCACCTGATCTACATATACATTTTATCACAGTAATATTCTGGACACAAAATGCAAAGGTCACACTTATGATTCTACCGAAGCCTAAATGGAAAGTAAACATGGATTACTAAAAATATCCATGTCCAGGTTGCCTAATGCTCTCAAAAGTCAATCCTACTTGTGACTACATATTTGTTTCTTCTTATGATTATATAATCAACCTCAACCCTGTTGAAAATGACTAATCCTACTATTCACTTTATACTTTGCCTGATTTCCTAATGTCTCTATGTATATCTGCTTTCCTACAAATTTTCCCCACTTCATCATTGTCACTGCCCCTTCACAAGTGCTGACATTGACATTCACTCTCTAACCGAGATCCTATTGCTAAAGAACTTATGGTCCAATTCCTGTACTCACTCTTCTTCTGAAACCTACAGACTGTCTTTCTAATCCAAAAGACTATCCCTTTTTGACTGGATGTTCTCTTAGACATTCAATCATCCAATGTACATGGACCCATGCCATTGTATATTGATTTATCTGAAACATCTGTGAAGAACATAATTCAAAACTAAGTATCCCAATCAAGAGCCCAATGCCCTTCTGGACTTCAAATCTTACCTAGATTTTTGTTTTCATACTTATATTTCACCTATATATTCATATAAATATCACAGGTTCCCAATACCATTATTCATCCTGCAGAATGATTCCTAACCCAAATCGAACATGTTCTTAACCTTAACCATACACAGTTCCCTCAATCTAACTTAACAGAAGAGCTGGAACAGAGTTGGTCTTACAATACAGGAATGTAGGGGATCTTCCACTTACTGAGAACCTCAAAGGTCCATGCAGAAATTATCCCTGGAAAACATGTAGACAGGTATGAAGACCTGAGAGAGCAAAAGTCATCTTCCATACAAACAGCCGGGTCAGGATGATGGTTTGTGTCTGAATCAGCCTCTCTTTTCTTAATGTAGAGATGATGGACCAAACCAGGCCTGTGTGGAGAACTGTTCCGGGGTGCCTATGGTTGATATACCATGTGAAAATTTCACAGAAATTGGGGCAGCTTCCGTCTCATGGGACACTTGGAAGCAACTGTTAGCACAAAGTGGTTCCCAAGGCAGTGACCTCATTCAGTTCCTGGAAGAAGTGACCTCACCTTACTTCCTTGGTGATGGAACTCTCTGAACTTTGGATCCAGGAAGCCAGGCACCCAGAGCCAGTCCCAGTCTCAGTCTCAGTGGTCTCACTTGTTTGGATTTACCAAGGACAGAGTCAGTCTTTCTTGGTACCTACTGAAGTGAGGATGGCCAAATGCCAGGAACGCTCTGAAGAGGGGTGTTTCCTGAGAAAGCAGTAAGTGTTCACCTCTGGCTCCTGACTACTTCAAAGAGTTGGCAAAGACACCAGATCTGAGACAGTACAGGACATTTCAGGGGAACATAGTATGGCCGACCAGTCAGAGAAAACTCCGGATAATCAAAGACGTACTTGGGGAAAGGAGGTGCTTTGTGGGTGTGGGTGTGAGTTTGTGGTTTTGTCTCATGTTCTGAGAATAAGTAGGAAATGCGGTTTTTTTGATTTGGAGAGGACTGTTTCTAATAAGTCGTTTCACAATGCGATATTTCTATGTCTGTGTATCCCACTGTGTCCGTGGTTGTAGACATTAAAAAAGAGAATGCATCAATGGATGTGTCCTATCTAGTAGAAAACTTCCCAGCATTCATCCTGCCCAATTTATGAATGGACTGTGGCTTGCCTTATGGATGGGCAACACCTACTAACTTTCTAAGTTCCTGTTTTCTTCCTGAATTTTGGCCACTCTCCAGAATAGGCTCATGGTTTTGTGTCCAAGTTATGTTCCACCTCCAAGCTCTGTCACATCGCCATGTACTGGATAGCTGACGGCAATGGCGAGCATCTCAGAAATCTCAGATAGCAGTGTGACCAGTAAAGTCTCAGTGGAGAAACCCTGCTTTGGGCCTTTTGATTACCTAATGTTCTGTTACCCTGAAAGTCAGGAAGGTCATTGTCTCAGGCCAACTTTTTGTGAAGCCTGAAGAAAAGAGTTTTCAAATGGAAATAAATGGGCATCACCTGTGGCTCTTTGCTTAATTGCTTTGTAAAGGGATGTGTCTGAATCAGCCTCTTGGCCCTGTGTGAGCCTGTGGCTTAGATTCTCAGCACCTGATGCATATAAAGAAAGATCCCATGTGTGCATCCAAAACCAAAATGACCAAAATAGCAGTCATTGTGGATGAAGACTTTCGCCTTCTTCTATAAGGTTCCTGACCTCCATCAAGTGAGAATAAAGATCCTTTGGGTAAAATGTGTTTTTCAAAGCACTGCACAGACTACCCCATAGGTGCTTGGGTTTGACAGTCAGTGAGCCTCAAATTGGAGAAGCAGAGCAGTATTAAGGGCAGGCATATTTGATCACTCCTGATTCACAGGAAGGGTGTCCAGGCCACCCTGACGTTAGGCACATGAGGGGCAAGGGAGCTTATTTTGGACACTGTCTTGGGCTGCGCCCCTCATGGAAACCTCCAGCCAGAGGTTATGATGAGTGTCTATATGGAAAAAGATGACCACCACGTGGGAGTTTTTTGTTTTTAATTGTGGTCATGTGTGTGGTAGTTTTAAAAGAGATTTTAAGAAATGACTGGATCCACCTGGGCTTGAACTCTGGTGTGATTCCTCTTAGAGACTGAGTTCTGGAACTGACCTCAGAGATGCATTGCAATGAATTGTGTTGGGATTTCAAAAGGCCACGCATGAGAGTCGCCCTTGTAAAATGAGATCTATGCCCAGGGTGGTTTTCCACAAATCACTGGGAATCTCAGCCTGGATAACACATAATTTTATGCTGAAACACTTGGCAGCCATAGTTGAGAATCAATACTCACATGTACCTAACATCGTAGACTCAATGGGCCTGATTTCATGTGATCTTTTGGCCACTGTTTCAGAAGCCTTGCCTGTGAGAATTCTCCAGAGCTTTCTTGAAATGAGCGTCCTCAGCATTTAATGGTTTCTGAATGAATTGAAACCCACAGTGCCTCCTACTTCACCCTGAAAAATGGCTAGATAAATACCATGAAATTTTTGAAATACCCATGACCAGGTGGCACTGGAGAACCTTTGGATGTCCTGTTGCTGATCATGAGTATACCAGACAGTGCCTTGATTGTCTCGGTATCATGAAAATGGTGTAGAACAGAGATGCAAGTAAGTTGGAGCCTGCTGAATAGTGGGCCTAGAGGAGTGGTAGGAAGTTGTGTGGTAAAAAATCTGTGGTGGGGCCATGTGGATCTACCATTGGCTTTCAGAATGTTTGTGACTGACATGGTGCAGCCGGCATACCCTTATATGTAAATGTATCTTTTTATATGGAGAGGTTTCAAGGAAATGCTCAGAATCAAGTTGCTATGGTCAAGGGGGCAAGCTATGTGGGATAGAAGCCTCGTTGGTGCATTATCTTGCCGACCCTTACACACCACACGTGACAGAACTCCCTCTTGCCCTGGATCCCAGTTGAACTCCTTGTATTTCGTGAAGCAAACACCAAACTCCCAGTGCGGCAGAAAGAAACACCACGAAAAGTGGAGAATGACCAAATGGCTTCACAGTGCACACGGGGAGACATGTAGCCCTCAGTGGCCAGAAGATCTCCATGTTTGTGAAGTGTTTACCTTGTCCCTTACTTTTGCAAACTCCTCTACCACCTCCAAGTTTGTGAACACCTGAGCATATTCCATTCCAGATTTGTATTCACAAAATTTCTAACTCTTCTCCTCCAATTGTGTCTTACTTGGGGCGAAGGTAATGTCATGGCATTGTTCTGGATGAGAGTGGGAAGATTTTTGTGTAGCACATATTTGCATACAGATAGGATTCATTTTCCAATTTTCCATTTGGAATACTGAATCCCTGACACTAACCCATACCTTACTAGACTCTGACTACTAATTCTAATATGATGGAGAAAACTAACCCAAACAGAATAGAAATACAAGCAGTTCAGAGGAGGCATGGTGTATACTTGGAGTTGCATTTTGCATTATATAGGGTAGGAGTTACATTTCAAGTCAATTTTTTGTTGAAATAATTCTCCATGTGCTTTTAAAGTTAACAATTAAGTGAATTTCTTTCTCCCTTTCTTTGTAGCCTATTCAGCACATGTATTTTTATACGCACATATAGAATCCTACTGGTATCACATGTACATTCTTGTGAGGTGGCTGACTTGGCAGATACAAATTGTGAGAAGAGATCACTTCTCCTAAACCATGTTGCAATTGAAAATTCAACCAATAGGTGATCTTCCTAGTAGAAAAACATTATACATTAATCCATTTTAAGTAAAATGATTATTTTTGGATCTCTGAATGATATATATTTCATGATGATTTTCGATTGGCATATATATTGCTACTATTTAATGTCTGTGTGTGTGTGTGTGTGTGTGTGTATACACACTCCATATTTTTCAAAATAAGAAATTTATGTGTCTTATTTACACTCCCTACATTCATTCATGTTCATATATGCGAATATATAATCAACATTTCACAAGATTATTCTCAGAAATAGTCATCCACCTGAAATACCTATTTGTTTACTAGTACTGAAAACTAACTTCAGTGAATGGTGCATACAAATACTAATATTTCTACAGTAACTGACCTAGTTTAACATCAATGCAAGTAGACACCTATGAGACATGATATGTATTTTGACTTTCATTTTCATTCAAAACTAGTATATAAATATTTCTTCAGTTTATGCACATCATAGGATATATATGTCATCCACAAGTTCATAAAATATAGGCATTTGTTTCACTTTCAATCATTTCCTGCTTCAGAACACATGTATTCCTCCAGGTTTTTGACTTGACTTTTCATGAGACTTCTTTCCAAACACATTATTTTCGATTTCCATAATCACGTTTGAAGCAAAACTCATACGCTCTTATGATAAATCATAACCCTAATATTACCATTAGATATATAACTGGTTGGAATTGATTGCATATCAATATAAGATTTTGTGTATATTTTAAGATATCAATTCAATCCATTATTTAAAGTTTGAACCAGTTATATTATTTATTCACAGTATGGTCAATTCAGACATTATCTCTATATACATAGACACAGGGTACACCTATTTGTACCCCCAAACTACTTTACATGTTTTCAAAATATTGATCCCAGAAATGGTGAAATACTCATGTCACCTGATCTACATATACATTTTATCACAGTAATATTCTGGACACAAAAAGCAAAGTTCACTCTTATGATTGTGCAAATGCCTTAAAGGAAATTGAGCATGGATTGCTAAAAACATCCATGTACAGGTAGCCTAATGTGCTCAAATGTCAATCCTTTTGGTGACTACAAAATTCTTTCTTAATAAGATTATATATTCAAGCTCAAGCCTGTTGAAAATGTCTAATCCTATCACTCACTTCATACATTGCCTGATTTCCTATAGTCTCTTTTGATACCTGCTTTCCTACATATTTTCCCCAGTTCATAATTGTGACTGACTCTTCACATGAGCTGATATTTACATTCACTCTCTACCCGAAAACCTATTGCTAAAGAACTTTTGGTCCAAATCATATACTCACTCTTCTTTCTATACCTACCGAATATATTCTTTATCCTACCGACTATCTCTTTTTGAATGGATGTTCTCTTTGACATTCAATCATCCAAGGTACAATGTCCTATGCCATTCAATATAGATTTATCTGAGACATCTGTGCAGAATGTATTTCAAAACTAAGTATCCCAATCAAGGGCCCAATGCCTTTCTGGGCTTCAAATATTACCTAGATTTCTGTTTTCATACTTATATTTTACCTGTATATTGTTGTAAATATCATAGGTTCTCAATACCATTTTTCATTATGCAAAATGTTTCCTACTCCAAATTGAACATGTTATTAACCCTAACCATACACTGTTCCCTCAATCTAACTTTACAGAAAAGCTGTGACAGAGTTGGTCTTACAATACAGGAATGTAGGGAATCTTCCACCTGCTGAGAACCTCAAAGGTCCATGCAGAATGATCCCTGGAGAAGATGTAGGCAGCCATGAAGACCTGAGAGAGCAAAAGTCATCTTCCATGGCAAACATCCTGTAGAGGATGAAGGAATGTGTCTGAACCAGCCTCTATCTTCTTAATGTAGAGAAGATGGACCAAACCAGGCCAGTTTGGAGATCTTTGTTCGGGTGCCTATGGTTTTTATACCATTCTAACTTGTGAAAGTGTCACAGGAATCAGGGGCAGCCTCCCTCTCATGGGACCCTTGGAAGCAACTGTTAGGACAATGTGGTTGCCAAGGAAGTGACCTCATTCAGTTCCTGAAGAAAGTGAACTACCTCACTTCCTGGGTGATGGTACTCTCTGAACTTGGGATCCAGGAAGCTTGGCACCCAGTGCCAGTCCCAGTTCCAGTCCCAGTGGTCACACTTGTTTGGTTCTACCAAGGACAGTGTCAGTCTCTCTTGGTACCTACTGTGGTGAGGATTGCCAAATGCCAGAAGAGCTCTGAAGAGGGGCCTTTCCTTCGAAAGCAGGTAGTGGTTCATAGCTGGCTCCTGACAACTTCAAAGGGTGGCCAAGGAGACAAGATCTGAAACAAGTCAGGCTATTTTGGGGGAACATAATAAGTCTCACCAGTCAGAGGACACTCCGGGTACTCACAGACCTGCTTTGGGGAAGGAGGTGCCTTTGTGGGTGTGGGTGTTAGTTTGTGGTTTTGTCTCATGTTCTGAGAATAGGTAGGAAAAGCAGTTTGTTTGGTTTAAAATGGACTGTTTCTTGTAAGTCGTTTGACAAGGTGAGTGTTTCTATGTCTAGTATCCCACTGTGTCCATGGTTGTAGACATTATAAAATAAAATGCATCAATGGATGTATCCTGTCTAGAAGAAAGCTTCCCAGCATTCATCCTGCCCAATTGATGAATGGAATGCGGCTTGCCTTATGAATGGGCAACACCTAATATCTTCCTAAGCTTCTGTTTTCTTCCCGAATTCTGGCCAATCTCCACAATAGGCTCATGGTTTTGTGTCCAAGATATGTACCACCTCCAATCTCTGTGACATGCCCATGAACTGGATAGCTGAAGGGAATGGGAGCATCTCAGAAAACTCAGATATCAGTGTGACCAGGAAAGTCTCAGTGGAGAAACCCTGCTTTGGGCCTTTTGCTTACCTATTGTTCTGTTGCCCTAAATGTCAGGAAAGTCTTTGACTTAGGCCACACCTTTGTGAAGCCTGAAGAAAACAGTTTTCAAATGGAAATGAATGGGCATCACCTGCGGCTCTTTGCTTAATTGCTTGGAAAGGGATGTGTCTGAATCAGCCCATTGGCCCTGTGTGAGTCTGTTGCTTAGATTCTCAGCACCTGATGGATCTACAGAAAGATCCCATGTGTGAATCCAAAACCAAAATGCCAAAAGAAGAGTCAATGTGGATAAAGTATCTTGCCTTCTGCTGTAAGGTCCTGACCTCTATCAAGTGAGAATAGATATCCTTTGAGTCAATTGAGTTCGTCAAAGCCCTGAAGAGGCTAGGGCATTGGTGCTTGGATTTTCTCATGACTCCAATTCACAGAAAGAATCTATACCCGACAGTCAGTAAGCCTCAAAATGGAGAAGCAGAGCAGTATTATGGGCAGGCCTTTTTGATCACTCTTGGTTCTCAGGAAGGGTGTCCAGGCCACCCTGACTTTAGGCAAATGAGGCATAAGGGAGCTTATTTTGGACCCTGTCTTGGGCTGCGCCCCTCATGAAAACCTCCAGCCAGAGGCAATGATGAGTGTCTGTATGGGAGAAGATTAGGGCCATGTGGGAGTGTTTTGTTTTTAATTCTGGTCATTTGTGTGGCGGTGGAAGAGATGACTGGGTCCACCTGGGCTCGAACTCTGGTGTGAATCACCTTAGGGACTGAGTTCTGGAACTGACCTCAGAGAAGTTTTGCCATGAATTGTGTTGGGATTTTACGAGGCCATGCATGAGAGTCGTTCTTGGAAACTGAGAACTAGGCTCATGGTGGATTTCCACAGAGCACTGGAATCTCAGACAGGATATCACAGGGTTTTATTCTGAAAGACATGGCAGCCATAGTTGAGAGTCAAAACACACATGGACCACACATTGTAGACCTCAATGGGCCTGGCTTCATGTGACGTTTTGGCTACTCTTTGGGAAGCCTTGCCTGTGAGAGTTCTCCAGAGCTTTCATTGAAGTGAGCTTCCTCACCTTTTAATGGTTCCTGAATGAATTGAATCCCACAGTGCCTCCAACTTCATCCTTGAAAATTGGCTAGATAAATACAATGAAATTTTTGAAATTCCCATGACCAGGTGGCACTGGAGAATCATTGGATGTCCTGTTGCTTATCATGAGTGTACCAGACAGTGCCTTGATTGACTGGGTTTCATGAAAATGGTGTAGAACAGAGATGCCAGTAAGTTTAAGCCTGCTGAATAGAGGGGCTAGAGTCGTGGTGGGCAGGTGTGTGATAACATATCTGTGGTGGAGTCATGTGGATCTGTCATTTGCTTCCAAATGGCTTGTGACTGACATGGTGCAGCCAGCAGACCCTTAAATGTATAGACCTCTTGTTATATGGAGAGGCGTCAGGGCAATGTTCAGAATCAGGTTGCTATGGAAAAGGGGGCAAGCAATGTGGGATAGAATTCTGGTTGGTGCATGATCCTGCAGACCCTGACCCACCACACATGACAGAACTCCCTTCAGCACTGTGTCCCTGCTGAACTCCTTGTATTTCATGAAGCAAATACCAAACTCCTAGTGCAGCAAGAAACACCATGAAAATTGGAAGATGAACAAATGGCTTCACAGTCCACACAGGGAGACACTTACCTTCCAGAGGCAACAGTTTACCTACAAAGAGAGATTTCAGCACTGTTGCTTCATGTCCATTGGAAAATCAGAAACCATGTCCTCCATGTCACATACATGCAGACCCAGCTTTGATGGTCTCACTACAAAGGAAGCTAAAGCTCCTGACAATAACATATATTTCAAGTGCCCAAACTCAGAGGCAGTTTCTCAAGAAGTCCTTAGGTCGGCAGAGCTCCATGTTTGTGGAGTGTTTACTTTTTAGACCAGGACGCAAGAAAAGACCACTGACTAAAATTAAAATCAAATTAAAGCAAGCTTTTTATTTCCACTGGTCAGGCTGCGTCTCCCTCCCAAAATGGCGGGAACAATACAGCAACCCCACCTTTCCTACAGCCCAGCTTTATAGCCCAGAAAGTTACACAAAACGAGGGTTACAGATAACAGATCTCTGACAAGTATCACACTAATGGTAGTTTACATTTTCTTCTGCTGGCCCCAACATCAGAATTTATGAGCACCAATAGAGCCTCAGACAGGGTCGTTTTCTGGGCAGGGAAGGCCAATATTTATGAGGTGTCACTAAAGTTTCAGAAAGGGCTGATATCTGGTCAGAGAGCCAGGAATGGGTGAGTTCAAGGCACTGGCAGGCATTCCAAGCAGGTTCAGAATTTGCAGTAATTTATAGTTAAGCCAAAACTATCTTTTCATGGCTTTTTGGAAAGATGGCTACCAATTTTAATAAAAGATCATGTTGGGTCTATCATTCCACCCTTTCTAATGTGTCCCTTTCAAATCTTTGATAGAATAGGGGAAGAGCACTGAGGAAATTTTAATCACTCAAGTAACAGTCTCCAAATTTTTAGAACTCACCCAAAACTGAATTCCTGATTTTACCTGCCTTAATTATTTACTTATATTGATAGTCTATTTATTTTTGGCTTCATTGTTGTAAGAAGAGAGGCGTCACACATTTTGGCTTCTTCTGAGCTGAGAGAGGGTCATGTGAGGGGCCACGGTGTGAGGGACATGAGTTGCCTTTTAGAATTCAGTTAAAGGACATGAGTTGCCCTTTAGAAGTCAGTTCGTTTTGAAGTCTGGTTGGGGAAGAACAGGTTGTAAAGCCATCTGAGGATGGATCCTTCTATGAGAGAAACAAAAATCATGAGTACTGAATAAATGTTGCAGCAGCTGGAACATGTCACTTTTAAAAGTTCCCTCACCAGTCTTTAATATCCCCAGTTATTAGGACTTTAAACTTAATATTTAACTTTTAGTGTTACAGTTGTCCTTTCCCATAAGTTACAATTTAATAATTTAATGTCATCTGATCTTGCAAAATCCTTTTACTAGTATTCCTCTGTGTCTAATAGAGAAACTTTTAATTCTATTACTCAGGGCTGGATAATCGTACTAGCAAACACCAAGCCTACCTCTGTATGTTAGGAATATCTGTAGGCCTTAAACTAAAACTTCTGCCCCTGGAAGCTCCTCTTGATAGTCCCTTTTTATGGTTATCAGGCATTCTTGTCTGAGAATCCTTCTTTGTAACCTCCAGTCTTACTTATTTTCGGAGGCTAACATAAAGTGTATACCTTAAAATATTATTATTATTATTATTATTATTATTATTATTATTATTATTATTTAAAATGCCCAGGAATGGCTGTATTATGCTTTCAACTGTCTTTGCTAAGTGTTTAAGATAAAGCAGTCAAACTGACTTTTGTTTCTATCTATTGTTAACAGTCAGCTGAGATTTAATGGGAGTCATTCCTGGGGAAACTTGAGAGCAGCTTCTCAGTTCTGCTAGTGCCATTTGCGCTAGGTGGGTCCAGGTCTTGCTTAACCATGTGGCTTCCCTCAGAAGCATCAGGGATGTCTCCCTTCTCTGATGACTCTCCTCTTCGTAACAAATGCACTGATTGGCTTCCTGTTCTCCAGGGGTCTCATTTATCTCCCTGATCAGGAGGTTATTTGGCTCAGAGTTACAAAGCTCTTTAGAGAAGTCCCCTGTTCCATGGATTTAGACTGAGTCAGAGGGCAAAAGCCAAATATTAGTTTTCTTGACCCTTTCATTTAACTTTAATTTTAAATCCTAATCTTAAGCACCCAGCAAATAAATTTTGACAGCCTTATATTAAGAGTACTGGGCTTTAATGTCTATAACTTTATAATTATTTATCTTTTTATTAATTGTGATCTGTATTATTCTGTCTGTATTGTAGGTGATGATTTATTATCTAGAATAAACCCATGTTGTGTTCTTAAAGCAACACATCTGTAAAACAATAACAGGGAATCTTTAGATCACTTATAGGAAAATTTCAAAATAAAATTAACACAAGTAAAAATACTTAGTTCGTTTAATACCTACCCTGAATTTTTGGCTGAGTTATACATTATATCCCCTGTTTGAGATCCTAGTAATCTTGACTGAAAAAAAAAACAACTTTTGAACATAACTTTAAATGACATAAAATCTGACCTATTGGTTTCGTAGTTATTCTAACATGTAGTAAGATGGGCCAGCAGAGCTCCATGTTTGTTGCCTTTTTTTCCATGTCCCTTACTTTTGGAAACTCCTCTACCAGCTTCAAGGTTGTGAACTCCTGAGCATTTTCCATTCCAGATATATATTCACAGATTTTCTAATTCTTTTCCTCTAATTGTGTCTTACTTGGGGCGACGGTAATGTCAAGGCATTGTTCTGGACGAGAGTGGGAAGATTTTTGTGTAGCACATATTTGCATACACATTGGATTTATTTTCAAAATTTCCATTTGAAGTGCTGATTCCCTGAATGTCAGTGGTAGAAGGAAGTTCTCCTTCATTGAATAGCCTGACACAAAAAACAGCCCCCTGTGAGACTTCGTGCCTGGGAGACATCCTGTAGCCATCTGTCTTCCTGAGACCTCCTGCGGCCATCTGTCTCCTGAAACATCCAGGGTTATCTCACCTTGTGAAGACATCCAGGAACTGCCGATAAGAGTGTGTTCCTATCCCCAGCATATAAATACCCCTGTGTGAACAATAAAAGTTTGCAGCTTGATCAGAATTTCTGTCTTGCTGTCATCTCTCGTGTCTCTTGTCCCTTCATTCCTCTAAATATAGGTTCGCTGCCCATGTTGATGTGTCCTGCAGGATGGGATATCTGGCGCCCACTGACTGGGGCTCGAGCCTTTGAAAGAGGGGTACCCCATCCTCCTGAAAGACTTGGCCAAGCAGAGCTTGCGATCGCCTTGGCAGACACCACCGAGAGACAGATCTAGGAGGAGAGTGGGGATGATGCACTGTGGGTGACCCACCATGGGACAAGGAGTTTTGTCACATGATTTGTTTTTGTCAGGACTCAAGGAGTCCCTCAAGATTGGGGCGTGCATGTTAAGAAGAAGAACTTAAAATTATTCTTTTCATACATAGGAGAATTGTGTCCTAGGTTTCCCCTTGAAGGGACCATTGATGATAAAAAATGGCTTAGAGTAGGAGACTGTTTAAAAGATTATAATGAATCCTTTGGCCCAGGAAAAGTGCCTGTTTCCACCTTTTCTTACTGGAACTTAATTAATGAAATTCTTAAAAATTCACCCTTTGAAAATGGTACCTTAAAATTTGTCAGGATTTGGGAAGATGCTATGCAAAAGACCTCTCGTCCCCCCTCGGCATGCCAATCAGTTAGTATAGACATAGACCCATCTCAGTCTCTCCAGGACCCTGAGAACCTTCCTGCTCCCCCTCAAAATCCCACTGTAATAAATAATGCTCCAATGGTTACCAACCGCCTTTATTCAGTTTCAAATCCCTGAGACACATTGACCCCTGGGGAGGAGGCTACCCTGGAGAAGGAAGCAACTTGCTACCATTGAGAAGACCCGCCACCTTTCAGGACCCTGCCACAGCCTATAGGACTTACATATCCACCTCCCTCCTATATCCCTCCTACCTTTTGTGCTCTGGCCCTTCAGGGGCCAACTGCCCCCCCCTCAGATATTTTTTCCCCACTTTCCTTGCCTGACCTGGCTCCCTTGCAAGATTCTCTCCAACATAGAAGGGAACAGATTCAACTTCTAAATGAGATAAGATCCCTTGACTCTGAGCTCTGCTCAGTAGCCTTAGGCAAAAAGTCAATGCGAGCTGGCCCAAGGTGGTCTAATACAAAGGTTAAGCCGCTCCATCGGCCTGTTCTCGCCTTCCCAGTCACAACCAGTCAGATAGATAAGCCTGCCCAAGCTGAGAACAGAGACTTATAAGAGGATCAAGAGGAGAAAGCGGGGGGGGGGGAATTGACCAAGGGGGACGAAGGGGGGAAGGGCAAGAGGAAGATCAGGACTCAGAGGATGAGGAGTTCAGCCTTAGGCAGTAAGGAACCCAGAGTGTCTACAAAAAATTAAGGCTGTGTTTTCTTGAAAAACTTAAACATGTTTGTGCTCACTATGGCCCCACTGCACCCAACACGTTGGCTTTATTAGAAAGCCACAGCACACAATGGCTTACTTTCAATGATGGGAAATTTTTAGCCCGAGCTATTCTCAGTGCCACAGACTACCTATTATGGAATGCAGATTTCAAAGAGCACTGTCGGGAAACTGCTCAAAAAATATTTATCTAAGCCCTCCTCTAAATCCTGGACTTATGTTAAGCTAGTGGGCAATGTGCCTTTTGACACTAACCCTAAACAGGCGCGTTTCCCTGCTGGACTTTTGGCGCAGATTCAGGTGGCTGGCTTACATGCTTGGAGATGCCTCCCTCAAAAGGGCTCAGCTACCACTTCCCTGGCAAAAATTTGACAAGGGCCTGAGGAGCCTTATAGCGACTTTGTTTCCCGGCTTAACCTAGCCACAGAATGCTTGCTTGGACCAAGCGAAAGCTAAAGCACCTTTGTAAAACATCTTGCCTTCGAAAACGCCAACCCAGCATGTAAGGATGTTCTTCAACCACATAAGGATAAAGGGGAACTTTCTGACTTTATTAGACTCTGTGCCAGGGTGGGTGAAGCCCGTGCCATTGGTCTCGCCCTAGGTGCCACCTTTACCAACACCTTTCACAATCCTGGCTCACGTACTTGCTTTACTTGTAAACAACCTGGCCATTTTGCACGCGAGTGTACAACAGGCAAACAAAGCCTAGGAATAAAATCTCCTCAAACTGGGACTAAATCGCCCCCAGCTACCCTTTGCCTTAGATGTGGTAAAGGTCATCACTGGGCCAGTAAGTGTAGATTTAAGAAAAATGCCCTCAGACAGCCTATTTCTTCCCACTTCTAGGGAAACTCCCTGCAGGGCCAGCCCCTGGCCCTGACCTCCCCCAGGACAAACCCAGGGAGAAAAAAGGTTTGTTCCCTCCAAAACTCCCAACCTATCTCAAAATCCTTCTCCACAATTGCCTCCCTCCAAGGAGCAACCCCTGACAGCACAGGATTGGACCTCTGTGCCACCACCGATACAATATAAGACTCAATGCAAGGGCCCCAGATAATACCCACTGGAATAATGGGTCCCCCTCCATCTCATCCGTGTGCCCTTATTCTTGGAAGAGCCTCTACTACCTTACAAGGTGTTCAGGTCTTCCCTAGCATTATTGATAATGATTTCACTGGAGAAATAAATATACTGGCCACAGCTATTAATGGAGTTGCAGTCATCCCAGCAGGAACAAGACTTGCACAATTGATACTTTTTCCCTAAGATTAAGGAGGCACTTCCACCACCCAAAACCTACCGTGGGGGACTGACTCCTTGGGCTCCTCTGATGTGTATTGGGTTCAGCCCATTTCTCATTATAGACCCACCCTTACCTTACTAATTGAAGGAAAATAATTCCAAGTAATTCTAGATATTGGAGCTGATGCCACAATTATTTCTCAAAAATACGGGCCATAAGGTTGGCCCCTCACCCCATCCTTGACTGACCTTAAAAAGATAGGACAGTCAAAAAATCCTCTGGTCAGCTCTAGGGCTCTTAGCTGGACTGATAAAGAGGGTAATAAGGGAACTGTCACTCCTTTGGTTGTTCCTGACCTCCCTGTTAACATATGGGGTCGAGACAAATGGAAGTTATTCTTGCCAGTCCCAATTCCATGGTGACTCATCAAATGCTTCATATGAATTTTGTCCCTGGTACAGGGCTAGAGAGACTGAGACAAGGACTGGTTGAGCCTATACAACCCATAGATAAAACAAATACATATGGACTTGGGTATTCGGATTTTTAGTGTCGGTCTCTGACCCTCCTGTACCCCATGCAGATAAAATTATTTGGGAGACTCAGATTCCTTTGTGAGTGGATCAGTGGCCCCTTACCCAAGAAAAATTGAGGCTGCCTCCATGTTAGTGCAGGAACTGCTGGCAGCCGGCCATATAGAGCCCTCAAACTCACCATGGAATACTCTTATTTTGTTATCAAGAAAAAATCAGGCAAGTGTTTCCTTTTACAGGATTTGTGTGCCATTAATAAACTTATGAGCCCGATGGGAGCACTACACCATTGGCTATTCCCAAAAAGTATTATAAAATGTTTATTGATTTAAAAGACTGCTTTTTTACCATTCCTTTACATCCTGAGGATAGACCCTATTTTGCCTTTAGTCTCACTCACATTAATTTTCATGGCCCTATGCAGAGATTTCAATGGAAGTTTCTTCCCCAAGGTATGGCCAACAGCCCTAGTCTTTGCCAAAAATATGTTGCTCAAGCAGTGGACCCTGTGAGAGAGCGATGGCCACAAATTTAAATTTTATATTATATGAATGATATATTAATTGCTGCACATAATACCCATGACTTTAATAATTGTTACTTGGACCTTTACAAAACCCTCACTACCTTGGGACTACAGATAGCTCTGATAAGGTTCAAACACAGGACCCTTATACCTATTTGGGCCTTAAACTTCAAGATTATAAGATCCAAATTCCTAAAATACAACTATGTGTGTACCATCTTCACACCCTTAATGATTTTCAGAAATTACTGGGGGATATTCAATGGCTAAGAACATATTTAAAATTGCCCACTTGTGTACTTTTCCCCGTTAATGATATTTTGAGAGGGGATTCCCACCTCTCCTCCCTTTGAAAGCTTACTCCCAAGGCATGACAGGCATTAAACCAAGTCACTGAAGCCATTGCCCAACAGTTTGTTACACAAATTTCTTATAACCTTCCTCTGGTTCTGGTTATTTTACACACTCCTCATACACCCACAGGAATATTTTGGCAGCGAGATCCACAGTTTAAAAACAAAGGCTGCCCCTTGCTTTGGGTCCATTTACCCACCACATCCTCCAAGATTATTACTGTTTATCCTGCTTAGGTAGCTTCTATCATTATTAAATGTCGCTTGATTCTCGACAACATTTTGGCAAAGACCTTGATAATATTTTAATTCCATATACTAAGAACCAAACCCAATTTGTACTACAGAAAGGGGATGAATGTGGTATTGCCCTATCAGGCTTTTTGGGAACAATTGATAACCACCTCCCCAATGACCCCCTTTTACATTTTTCCCAATTACATCCATTTATTTTTCTCAAAATTACTCAAAAGTCTCCCATTCCTCAAGCACTTACTGTCTTTAGAGATGGTTCCAGTAATGGCCGTGTGGTCTTTGTTGTCAATAATCAGCCTAACACCTTTGATACTGTCTATAGGTCAGCACAGCTTGTGAAATTTTTTTGCCATAACACAAGTTTTTATAACATTTTTTGATAAGCCTGTTAATATTTACACAGACAGTGCTTACATTGCTCATTCTGTGCCCCTGATGGAGATTTCAACCGCCATTAAGGCTTCTTCCAATGTGGCCATTCTGTTTCACCAGCTTCAGCAGCTAATTCAGGCCAGACAAAACCCATTTTTCTTAGGACACATGAGGGCACACTCAGATCTTCCCGGCCCTCTAACAAAAATTAATGCCCAAGCTGATGCAGCAACTCATTCCATCTTTCCAATTTTTGTTGGCTCCATTCAAAATGCCACGGAGTTACACAATCTTCACCATCTAAATTCCCAGAGCCTTTGATTACTTTGTAAAATTACCAGGCATCAGGCACGAGAAATAGTAAAATCATGCCCTGCTTGTGCTGTCTCCCTCCCCATTCAACAATTGGGAGTTAACCCCGAGGATTACTGCCCAATCAGGTTTGCAAATGGATGTTACTCATTTTACTGAATTTGGAAAAAAACAAATATATACACGTTTCTATACATACCTTCAGCGGCTTTTTTTTCGCATCACCACATTCCGGAGAGGCTACCAAAGATGTCCTTTCTAATCTTGTTTCACCCTTTTCTGTAATGAGTAAACCAATACATATTAAAACAGATAATGGTCCTGCACATACCAGTGCCAAGTTTAAACAGTTCTGTGATACCTTGCAAATATGTCATACTACTGGGATTCCATACAACCGTCAGGGCCAAGGCATTGTGGAACGTGCCCACCTTACCTAAATGACTTGGCTAATCCACCTGAAGGCTTCCGCCCTTGTATTTACAACTCCCAGGGATTGCCTTAACCTTGCATTATTTGCCCTTAATTTTCTTACCCTAGACAGTGAAGGCCAGTAATATTCTGGACACAAAAAGCAAAGGTCACACTTATGATTGTACCACTGTAAAGGTCGAGCGAGCGTCGGAGGAAGAGACAAGCAAGAGACTGTCTCATGCAACAGCAAAGGGTTTATTTGTGGTCCAGCATGCTGGGGCTCAGAGTTCACTTGAATATAGAAGAGAGTCCTGGGAACAGCTTAAGCAGGGCTTATATACTTTCCTTGGAGAGGGCAGGGGGGAAAGTTTATTGATGGGTCAGTGTGAGTGGGCAGTTTGCGTGCAAATGGGTGAGGGAGTACATTCTGCAGTTTGGCAGTTGGGGACATCACATATTGGGAACAAGATTATCAAAGAGTTCTCAAGATTTCAACAGTGTTTTGTTAAGCATACAGAAAAACAGGAAGTGACAAGTACCTATTTTATTAACCTTTCATTCCACACTTCTTCGTCTGGTTACTTTTAATCATAAAATTGATCATTGGGGGGTGTCACATTTTATGACTGCTAGTGGGGTATATTGTTGTCTGATTACTGTAAGTTTAACTTGTCTAATTTGTGCTTGGAGAAAGGAAACTACACGGTTGAGCCAACAGGGATCTACAATTAGCAATAATATCAGGGTTATTAATGGATCAGCCAGGGATGATAAAAGCATAGTAAACCAGGTGGACTGTGTGAACCAAGACTCAAACCACCCTTTTTGGGCCTCTGTCTCTCGATGAGGCTCTTCAAGGAGTTTTCTTAATTTACTCATAGATTCTTTTACAACTCCAGTATTGTTGGAATAAAAACAACATTCTTCCCTCAATGCAGCACAAAGGCCCCCTTCTTTCATGAAGAGGAGGTCCAACCCTCACCTGTTCTGTAAAACAACTTCAGAGAGAGATGATAAAGACTCCTGTAAAGCCGTGATGGAGGTTTTTAATATCTTAAGTTTTGGTCTATTGCTGCTTCTAATTGGGTCATTTGTATATCCCATGGACTAGGGCAGTGGTTCCTGTGTGCACCCCTGCGGCAACCATTATTCCTAATAGGATGGCTAAAATGAGGGCTATAGGTTCCTGACAGAACCGGGTTGTATGACCCCCTGTTTGATCTTTAAATGAAACTGCATTATGATAGAGCACTCTGGGAAACATCTGCGCCATTACATAGTTAATGATATCTCTTGGCCATTTTATGAAAACATAAACAATGTTTAAGTATATAGAGTAATACTGTTGTAGGGACGGACAAGGCAAGGCATCTAAGATACCACTGAAGACAGCGAAACAGTCCTATTTGGTTGCAACCGGATTCAGAGGGCATTGCTTCTGTTGTAATCAATTAATCCCCTGAACCCCAAGTTTAGATAGTTTCAGAATTTTGTACCCAACATGTAAGGGAAGGGGCTCAGAAGATCACAGTTTGCAGCAGTTCACAAAAATCAGCTTTTGTTTCTGTTTTTTCCTCTGTTCTGGGCAAGTTAACTTTTCAAGGACACCTGAGAGGGGGAGAGATTTTTCTTCCTTTTTTTCCCTTCTGCCAGCTGTTGCTATGGAGCCCAGTTGGTAAATTCTTTTTCTTAGAAATGAAGCCATCTCAGTTGAGCCCCAGCTCAAGGCCAGAGGCCTTGTTCACATATTTTGTGAAAAACTAGTAAGGGGGTGTCTAGCTTAGGAGTTTTGATTTTTCCAACCAGTGGCCAAGTAAAACAGAGCAACACGAAAAGAGGAAATTTATCAACATTGAACTCTTTTATAGGGACTCTTTTGCTGAAAGTCCTAAATTCCGCCATGGTGAAGACTTCTGGAGAAGGTCAGTTAAGACTTTTCTGTGGACCTGGTACAAATGTGGAAGACGGGGAAGGCAGGGCTGAGAGCAGCTCCTTGGATCTGAGAATGAGGAAGGAGATATGTAAAAGAGTAATGGTAAAGGGGTTTGGGATTTTCCAGGCAACAAAAACGTGAGCAGTAGAACAGGTAGTGCAGAGGGGAAGATGGAAGTGAGTATCCCAAAAAGTCTGTGAGGGACTTTAAATTCTTAGTAGTCTGTTTTCAGTGATGACAAAGCAACGTTAAAGGCCATTTTCATTACATCTTGGATAGGGGTCTGAGGGTTCTTCTCAGCTGGTTTGGGCTTTTGGTTAGCTGGTAAGAGTACCTGCTGGGACCCGTTGCGGGCACTGACAGGAGAAGAGAGGAATGTCTGGGTGGAGGGGTACCTCAGTACCTGCTACCTCAGCAAGGGAGCAATGGTCTGAGAACTGGTGGAAGTTTGGAGTTTTGATCTAGTAATTGGAGGGGAAAAATCATGTTGCTGAGGTGGGAGTGACAGCAGACTGTCTGGAGCAGAAGGCTGAGGGTGAGGATCTAGTAGAGAAGCATAGTTCAGGATGTGAGCAAAGGAGGGAAAAGGCCTCCAAGTAGGGGAATTTCCTTCAACCCTTTTGAGCACTTGCTGAAGTTAAAAAGGTCATGCAGAATTTGATTATCTAGAGACCCCTCTGTGTGCCATGGTTTTGGTTGTCTAATTGGTAATATGGCCAATGCTGTGTACTGAATTTGATGAGGAGTTTGGGTTCCAGCAGGCACCCCCTGTATGCTCACATGACTGTATCCCCATGACTTACAGAAGAAGTCGGATTTTCCCCAAACAGCCGTGGCTGTTTGTGCCTTTGATAGTCCGCTGGGCAAACATAGTAATCGAGGCTAGCCAACCTGCATCTGGCTCACGTGTCCCTAAATCCATAAGATTTGTTTCCATTATCAATGGTATGAAAGGGATTTAATGGAATTTTAGTGGGATCCTCTTCATCAGGCCTATCCCAATATGAAAGACCTATAGCCAGCTGACAAATGTCTGGGTGGAGGTCCCTAAGGGGGCTGTATGCGAGATAGACCATACTTCTTGTCTAGTAGGATTTGTGATCAGCCATCCCTGCTGGACGGGCTGATGATGGTTAGGACTACCGGTGGCAAAGGGGAGAGTCTATAGCCTTTTCCACAAGGCAAACACACAATTTGAAAGGGTTACCAGTATTTTCCATGGAACAGGCTTGAGATGAGAGGCATGGATTCAGGAAGTGATTCCGTCTACCTTTACCACTGTAGGTGTTATATGTAGCACCTGGTATGGTCCTTTCCAGCTGGGTTCCAGGGATGACACATGATGTCATCTTTAGTAGATGAAGTCTCTTACTTGATATCGATGTGGAGTCCCATCATCCCCAGGTTGGTAGGCAGTGGCCAGCTGTTTCAACAAGTATCACTGAGTTCTTTCAACAGCTTTAAGTTTTTCAAGCAACGGGGTGTGGAAGGGATCGTTATGTCTTAGAGTTGGGGTTAGGTCCCTTACCTGAGGAGGGGCACCATAGAGAATTTCATAGGCGGTGAGGGTAGACAAAGAAACAGAGGGAGTATTTCTTGCATGATCAGTGCATAAGGCAGGAGCATAGTCCAATCTTTTATGCCCGTCTCTGAGCTTAATTTCGTTAAGGTCTCTTTAATTGTTCTATTTATTTTTTTACCTGTCCTGAGCTCTGGGATCTATAAGCACAATGTAACTTCCAATAAATCCCCAGCATCCTGGCTAACCCCTGACTTATCTGGGCCATGAACTCAGGTCCATTATCAGGCCCTATTACCTTAGGCAGGCAGAATCTTGGAAAAATATCTTTCAGGATATTTTTGACCACCATTTGCGCCGTTTATTTTTCTTTTCTTTTCTTTCTTTTTTTTTTTTTGTGGGGGAGGCTTCAATCCACCCTGAAAAGGTATCTACAAAGACTAGGAAATATTTAAGTCCATACCTTGCTGGCTTTATTTCAGTAAAGTCCACTTCTCAATTCCCAGAATTGTCCTGGTCTGGTTCCTCGTAGGTGCTTTCCTGCAAGAAACTTGGAACGGTAAGCATTAACCAATTGACAGACCTGACAGGCTTTTTTTTACCCATTCAGTTATTTCCTTTCTCTGTGAGTCGATCAGTGGAAAACTCTGTTCTTGATCCTTCAGGAATGCCTGCAATTTCTTTGAACCAAGGTGAGTGAGTTGATATACATTTTTAACTTAGTGTAGGTCTTTCTGAAATTGCAGGCTGGGCTCAGTGATGGTAAGGCGTTCAGTGTCCGTGTCCTTAGGTGTTATCAAAAGCTTCATTGCGCTCAGGGGTCCATTGGAAATGGCCATCTCCCTTTAGCCCCGGGTATAAAGGAGAAGCTAATGACGCAAACATAGTTTTCCCAAATCTGCAAAAGCCAGCAGTCCTAAAAAACTCTCTGAGATGTCTGCTGTTAGATGCAGGTGGTATCTGCACAACGGTTTGTTTTCTGGGCTCAGTGAGCCATTTTTTACAGGCCCTAAAGGAATAGCCCAGGAAGATTACTTCATGATGGCAAATTTGGGCCTTTTTGGCAGAAGCTCTATACCTGAGTTGAGCAAGCTCGAATAATAGTGCTTGGGTCCCAGACTCACAGTTTTCCTGGTGTTGGCTGCCAGTAGCAGGCCATCCACATGTTGAAGCAGGGTGACTTCAGGGTGCGCTGTTCTGAAGTTGTTGAAATCTCTGTGGAGGGCTCCATCAAAGAGAGTGGGGGAGTTTTTGAACCCCTGTGCGAGTCTAGTCCAAGTTAGTTGACCAGACGTTCCAGGTTCTGGGTCTACCCACTCGAAAACAAACAGCAACTGACTATCTTTATGCAGAGGCAAGCAAAATAAATCATCTTTTAAGTACAGAACAGTATAGCATTTCCACTTAGGGTTCAGAGTGCTAGGCAGATTTTACAGATTAGGTACCAAGGGGTGAATGTCCTGCACTCTGTTGTTGATATCTCTTAGGTCTTTAATGGGGTGATTGTTCCCTGTTCCTGGCTTTTTTTACTGGTAGCAGGGTAGTGTTGCAGGCTGATTGACAGGGCCTTAGGACCCCTAAGACCAGATATTTCTGAATATGGGGCCTTATCCCATCTTTACCTTTTTTGCTCAGAGGGTATTTTTTGACATTGATTGGAGAGGCTGAGGTTTTTAACTCCACTGTTATTGGAGGATTTTTCAAGGCTAGGCCTAACCCAGCAGTTTTTGTCCAAGCATCTGGGTAACCTGTTATCCAATTCTGGCGTAGCTTGCCTGTTTGATCAGTCTTGGGGGGTGTGAAGAGTTGATGTTCATCTTCTACTGACAGTTAAAGCCGTGACTATAGGAGTTTTTACTGAAGGATTTATAAATTTCACTTGCGGGCCTTCAGGGTTAAAAGTTATTCTGGCCTGAAGCTTGGTGCACAGATCTTGGCCCATCAATGGGGCTGGGCATCCTGGGATTACTAGGAAGGAGTGATGGATTTTTCCTTTCTCCAGGTCCATGGTCCTCTTAGTTTTCTATGCCCGATATTTACTGCCATTAGCCCCTTGAACTAGAGAACTTCTATTTGATGGAGGGCCCAATGGGGCCTTAAGGGCTGAGTATACTGCCCCTGTATCCACTTCAAAGTTTAATGGGGTCCCCTACACTTCAAAAGTTACCCTGAGCTCGGGGAGGGGATCTGAGCCCCGACTTTCTTAGTCATCCTTCAGAGTCAGAATATCTGGCTGGTGTGGCTGTCTCTTTCTAGGGCACTCTTTGGTCCAGTGTCCTTTTTCTTTAGAGTAGGCACATTGATCTGAGGCCAGGGCTGGCTTTTGGCGTGGGCCCAGGTATTCCTTCCTGTCTCCCTGTTTCTTCATTTCTGGCCTATTTTTTGTTGTGACCAGGACCTTAGTCAATGCCTTTGTCTATCTTTTGCTTCTCGCATCCTCTCTTTGCTCCCTTTCTTTCTTCCTCCTTTGTTCCTTCTCTTCCTCAGTTAATCTCTTATAGTATACTTTTCTGGCTTCTCTGACTAAATCTCTCAAAGTCATATCTTGTAATTCATCTATGCATTGTAACTTTCTTTTAATATCCAGGGCAGCTTGCCCAATGAAGGCCATCATGACAGATGCCTTTTGATCCTCTGCCTGAGGATCGAAAGGAGTATATCTCCTATATGCCTCCATAATTCTTTCTAGAAAAATAGAGGGAGATTCATCAGGCCCTTGAATAATCTCTCAAACGTTGGCCAAATTAGTTGGTCACCTAAGCGGCCGCTTGGAGATCCGCTATTAGAGCCCAGCAATAAGTGGACAGATGCTCCCTACCTTCAAAAGTGTTGGTGTCCCAGTTGGGTTGTTTCAATGGGAAGATGGCTTTGATTATGTTTGAAAGTTTTGTCGGTAACCCATCTGGTCAGAGGATATTTTTATTTAGCTTTCAGAAGGTTTTTCTCTCGTTCCTCTGTCATGAAGAGAGTCCCTAGGAGTTGTTGGCAGTCATCCCAACTAGGCAGGTCTGAAAAGGCCGGTGAGTTCTTTCAGTTCTTTTAACTGGACCAGCTTTCTCCAGGAAAAGAGGGGCTTTGTGTGCCGTGGGGTAGTCATCTGGAGGGCGCTGGGCCGGCCTAGCTTCCTCCAATGGTGGAGAGGCTGAGTCAGCAGCAGGGGAATCACTTAGAGGTTGTTGGGGGTTGGGGGACGAGGGCAGGGGAGAAGGAGGGGGAGGAGAGTCCAGTTGAGTCTTGAGACTCAGAGAGAACAGAGGGTGGAGAAGGAGGAGCAGAGAGTTTGAGAGATTGAATCATGGAGGAAGGAGTATGAGTGGGGGCCAGACAAGGAAAGGCTTCACAAATGGAGGAGGAGATTTGTAAAGGTCCTGCAAAGTTAAGATATATGGCTTTCGATCTGGATGGCTATGTGGCCCCGGCTGGAAAACAATATCTCTGACTTTTCGAATTAGTTGGGAGTAGAAAGATCCTTCTGGCGACCATCCGACTCCAAAGGTGAGTCATTCTGAGGCACAGAGAGTCTGCCAGGTCCAGCGTTTTACTGAAAAAGAAAGATTCTGAGCCCTTAAGCAGACTTTGGTCCACTGAACAAGAGTCAGGGACAGAGTCATTGAAGTGCTCTGTCCCATAATGAAAGATATACAAACAGTGAAAGCAAAGACACATGACACAGACAAGACCAGACAATAAAGACAGGCAATGGACGTCCAATACTGAGACCAGAACTGAGTAGCCGGCAAAACCTGATGGGCTGGTAATACCGAATCCGAAACAAAATATCACTGAGTTGAGGAGACTATTTATTCTCAATTTCCCGAGTCATCTGGGGCATCCAACAGTAACGTGGCCTGTGGCTCTGTGACACGTCTGTCAGCCACCATCGGAGAGAGCTCACGCTCATCACCGATATCCATTCTGCAAAGCCCTAACCTGAAACCTGAAACACGAAAAAGGTACCTTACTTACCCTGATAGGAGCTCGTTGAGGGTCTTTCGTCCACTGCTGCTGGATCTCGCTGGTGTTTCCAGATGTAAAGTTCGGGCGAGCATTGGAGGAAGAGACCACCAAGAGACTGACTCATGCAAAAGTAAAGGGTTCATTGGGAGTCCAGCATGCTGGTGCTCAGAGCTCACTTGAATAGTGCAGAGAGCCCTGAGAACAGCTTAAGCAGAGCTTATATTCTTTCCATGGAGAGGACAGGGAGGAAATTTTATTGATGGGTCAGGGCGACTGGGCGGTTTGCGTGCAAATGGGTGAGAGAGTACATTCTGCAGTTTGGCAGTTGGGGACAACACATTCTGGGAACAGGATTAGCAAACAGTTCTCAAAAATTCAACAGTGTTTTGTTAAGCATACAGAAAAACAGGAAGTTACAAGTACCTATTTTATTAACCTTTCACCAAAGCCTAAAAGGAAAGTGAGCATGGATTACTAAAAACATCCAAGTCCAGGTTGCCTAATGCTCTCAAATATCAATCTTATTGGTGACTACATATTTGTTTCTTCCTAAGATTCTATATTCAACCTCAACCCTGTTAAAAATGTAAAATCCTATCACTCCCTTTATACTTTGGCTGATTTCTTATTGTCTCTGTTAATATCTGCTTTCCTACATATTTATCCCAGTTCATCATTGTGATTGACTCTTCACATGGGCTGATATTTGCATTCACTCTCTACCCAAAACCCTATTGCTAAAGAACATTTGGCACCAATCCTATACTAACTCTTCCTTCTAAACCAACTGATTACCTTCCTAATCACACTGACTATCCCTTTTAGACTGGATGTTCTCTTCGACATTCAATCATCCAAGGTACAAGGTCCTATGACATTGTATATTGAATTACCTGAGACACCTGTGCAGAACATAATTCAAAGCTAAGAATTCCAATCAAGGGCCCAATGCCCTTCTGAGCTTCAAATTTTACCTAGATTTCTGTTTTCATACTTATTTTTCACCTCTATATTCCTATAAATATGGCAGGTTCCCAACACCATTATTCATCCCACAGAATGATTACTAACCCAAATCGAACATGTTATTACCCCTAACCATACACTGTTCACTCAATATAACTTTACAGAAGAGGAGGGAGAGAGTTGGTCTTACAATACAGGAATGTAGGGAATCTTCCACCTGCTGAGAACATCAAAAGTGCATGCAGAAATTATCCCTGGAGAAGATGTAAGCAGCTATGAAGAACCTGAGAGAGTAAAAGTCATCTATCATGGCAAACAACCGGTCAGGATGAAGGGTTGTGTCTGAATCACACTCTCTGTTCTTAATGTAGAGAAAATGGAACAAACCAGGCCTGTGTGGAGAGCTGTTCCCAGGTGAGTAGGGTGGATATATCATTTGAACTTGAGAAAGTGTCACAGGAAGTAGGGGCAGCCTCCATCTCATGGGACCTATGGAAGAAACTGTTAGGACAAAGTGGTTGCCAAGGCAGTGACCTCATTCAGTTCCTGAAGGAAGTGACCTACCTCACTTCCTTGGGGACAGAACTCTCTGAACTTGTAATCCAGGAAGCCAGGCACTCAGAGCCAGTCCCAGTCCCTGTCCCAGTGGGCACACTTGTTTGGATTTACCAAGGACAGAGTAAGTCTTTCTTGGTACCTACTGATGTGAGGATGGCCAAATGCCAGAAGAGCTCTGAAGAGAGGCCTTTCCTGTGAAAGCAGGTAGTGGCTCACCACTGGCACCTGACAACTTCACAGAGTTGGTTAAGGAGACCAGATCTGAGACAGGACAGGCTATTTCCAGGGAACATAGTAAGGCCCATCAGTCAGAGGACTCTCCGGATAGTCACAGACCTACTTTGGGGAAGGACGTGACTTTGTGGGTGTGGGTGTGAGTTTGTGGTTTTGTCTCATGTTCTGAGAATAGGGAGAAAGGCAGTTTGTTTGGTGTTGAGTGGGCTGCTTCTAGTAAGTCGTTTGACAAGGTGAGTGTTTCTATGTCTGTGTGTCCCACTGTATCCGTGGTTGTAGATATTAGAAAAGAGAATGCATCAATGGATATGTCCTGTCTAGTAAAAAGCTTCACAGTATTCATCCTGCCCAATTAATGAATTGACTGTGACTTGCCTTATGAATGGGCAACACCTACTATCTTCCTTAGTTGCTGTTATCTTCCTGAATTCTGGCCACTCTCCAGAATAGGCTCATGGTTTTGTGTCCAATAAATGTACCAGCTACAAGCTCTATGACATGGCCATGTACTCGATAGCTGAAGGGATTGGGAGCTTCTCAGAAAAATCAGATATCAGTGTGACCAGGAAAGTCTCAGTGGAGAAACCCTGCTTTGGGCCATTTGCTTACCTTTTTTTCTGTTGCCCTGAATGTCAGAAAGGTCTTTGGCTCAGGCCACCACTTTGTGAGGCCTGCAGAAAACTTTTCAAACGGAAATTAATGGGCATCACCTGTGGCTCTTTGCTTAATTCCTTTGGAAAGGAATGTGTCTGAATCAGCCTCTTGGCCCTGTGTAAGGCGGTGGCTTAGATTCTCACCACCTGATGGATCTAAAGAAATATCCCATGTGTACATTCAAAAGCAAAATGGCCAAAAGAGCAGTCATTGTGGATGAAGTCTCTCGCCTTCCTCTGTAAGGTTCCTTAACTCCATTAAGTGAGAATAGGGATCCTTTGGGTCAAATGAGTTCTTCAAAGCCCTGCAGAGGCTAGCCCATAGGTGCTTGGTTTTTCTTATGACTCCAATTCACTTAAACAATCTAAACCCCACAGTCAATAGGCCTAAAATTGGAGAAGCAGAGGAGTATTAACAACAGGCCTATTTGATCACTCCTGGATCACAGGAAGGATGTCCAGGGCACCCTAACTTTAGGCAAATGAGGGGCAAGTGAGGTTATTTTGGACACTGTCTTGGGCTGCAACCCTCATGGAAACCTCCAGAGAGGTTATGATGAGAGTCTATATGGAAGAAGATGAGTGCCGTGGGGGGGTGTTTTGGTTTTAATTGTGGTCATTTGTGTGGCTTTTGGAAGAGATAACTGGGTCCAACTTGGCTTGAAATCTGGTGTGATTCCACTTAGAAACTGTGTTCTGGAACTGACCTCAGAGAAGGTTCAAGGTCCTATGCCATTTATATTGATATTTCTGGGACATCTGTGCAGATCGTAATTCAATGATAAGTATACCAATCAAGGGCCCAATGAACTTCTGGGCTTCACATCTTACCTAGATTTCTGTTTTCATACTTATTTTGAAAGGTTAATAAAATAAGTACTTGTCACTTGCTGTTTTTCTGTATAATTAACACAATACTGTTGAAATCTTGAGAACTGTTTGCTCTTCTTGGTCCCAGAATGTGTTGTCCCCAACTGCCAAACTGCAGAATGTACTCCATCACCCATTTGCACGCAAACCGCCCACTCACTGTGACCCATCAATAAACTTCCCTCCCTGCCCTCTCCAAGGATAGTATATAAGCACTTCTTAAGCTGTTCTCAGGGCTCTCTGCTCTATTCAAGTGAGCTCTGTGCACTTGCATGCCAGACCCGCAATAAACCCTTTGCTGTTGTATGAGACAGTCTCTTAGTGGTCTCCTCCTCTGACGCTCGCCCGACCTTTACATCTGGTGGCTCCAGCGAGATCCAGCAGCCACAGACGAAAGACCCCCAATGGGCTTCTCGGGGGTAAATAAGGCCCCTCTTTCTGGTTTCATGTTTCACGTTAGGGCTTGGCAAAATGGCTATTGGTGAAGAGTGTGAGCTCTCTCCGATGGTGGCTGACAGATATGTCACAGAGACACAGGCCATGTCCCTGGGGGATGGACTCGGAAAATCGAGGAACAATACTCTCCTCGACTCAGTGACATTTGTTTCAGATTCGGTATTGCAGCCCATCGGGTTTTGCCAGCTACTCAGTCCTGGTCTCAGTATTGGACGTCCATTGCCTGTCTTTATTGTCTTGTCTTGTTTGTGTTCTGTGTCCTTGCTTTCACTGTCTGTGTATCTTTAATTATGGGACAGAGCACTTCAATGCCTCTGTCCCTGACCCTTGATCACTGGATTAAAGTCTGCTTAAGGGCTCAGAATCTTTCTTTTTCAGTAAAACGCCAGACCTGGCAGATTCTGTGTCTCAGAATGATACACCTTTGGAGTCGGATGGCCCCCAGAAGGATCTTTCTACTTCACCACGCCAGCCAGACATTCTGACTCTGGAGGATGACTAAGAAAGTCGGGGCTCAGATCCCTTCCCCTAGCTCAGGGTAACGTTTGGAGTATAGGGGACCCCAGTAAACTTTGAAGTGAATACAGAAGCAGTATACTCAGCCTTTAAGGCCCCATTGGGCCCTCTACCAAATAAAAGGTCTGTAGTTCAAAGGGCTAATGACAGTAAATATCGGGTTTAGACAAGTAAGAGGACATTGGACCTGGGGAAAGAAAACATCCATCACTCCTTCCTTGTAATCCCAGAATGCCCGGACCCATTTATGGGTAGAGATCTGCTCACCTTGCTCTGGGCCAAAATAATTTTTAAACCTGAAGTCCCCCAAATGAAATTTCTAAATCCTTCAGTAAAAACTCCTATAGTCACAGCTTTAACTATGTTAGTAGAAGATGAACATCAACTCTTCACACCCCCCAAGCTGATCAAACAGGCAAGCTACCCCAGAAATGGATAACCGATTACCCAGATGCCTGGACAAAAACTGCTGAGTTAGGCCTGGCCGTGAAAAAACCTCCAATAACAGTGGAGTTAAAAACCTCAGCCTCCCCAATCAAAGTCAAACATTATCCTATAAGCAAAAAAAGCTAAAAATGGATAAGACCACATATTCAGAAATATCTGGCCTTAGGGTCTTAAGGCCCTGTCAATCGGCCATGAACACTTTCCTGCTACCAGAAAAAAAAAAAGCCAGGAACTCTGGACTATCGCCCCGTTAAAGACCTAAGAGCGATCAACAACAGAGTGCAGGACATTCAACACACGGTACCTAATCCGTACAATCTGCTTAGCACTATGAACCCTGAGAGGAAATGGTATACTGTTCTGGACTTAAAAGATGCTTTCTATTGCTTGCCTCTGCATAAAGATAGTCAGTTGCTGTTTGCTTTTGAGTGGGTAGACCCAGAAACCGGATCGTCTGGTCAACTAACTTGGACTAGACACCCACAGGGGTTCAAAAACTCCCCCACTCTCTTTGATGAAGCCCTCCACAGAGATCTCAACAACTTCAGAACAATGCACCCCAAAGTCACACTGCTTCAATATGTGGATGACAAGCTACTGGCAGCCAACACCAAGGAAAACTGTGAGTCTGGGTCCTAAGCACTATTATCCAAGCTTGCTCAACTCAGGTATAGAGATTCTGCCAAAAAGGCTCAAATTTGCTAGCATGACGTAATCTTCCTGGGCTATTCCCTTAGGGGCAGTAAACAATGGCTCACTGAGCCCAGAAAACATACTGTTTTGCAGATACCACCCCATCTAACAGGAGACAACTCAGAGAGTTTCTTGGGCCTGCTGGCTTTTACAGGTTATGGATACCTATGTTTGGGTCTTTAGCTGCTCCTTTATACCTGCTGTTAAAGGGAGATCCCCATTTCCAATGGACTCCCGAGCACCAGGAAGTTTTTTATAACATCAAAGGTTACTGACACTGAATGCCTCAACTTCAATGCGCCCAGCCTTCAATTTCAGAAAGCCCTACACGACGTTAAAAATGTACATCAACTCACTCACCTTGATTCAAAAAAACTACAAGCATTCCTGAAGGATCAAGAACAGAGTTTTCAGCTAATAGACTCACAGCGAAAGGAAATATTTGAACGGGTAACAAAAGCCTGTCGGGTCTGTCAATTGCTTAATGCTTATCCTTTCAAGCTTCCTGCAGGAAAGCACCTACGAGGAACCAGACAAGGACAATTCTGCGAAGTGGAATTTACTGAAATTAAGCCAGAAAGGTATGGACTTAAATATATTCTAGTCTTTGTACATATATTTTCAGGATGGATTGAAGCCTTCCCCACACACACACAAAAAACAAAAACAAAAAAACAAACAAACAATGGTACAAATAGTTTTCAAGAAGATCCTGAAAGATATTTTTTCCAAGATACGGTCTGCCTAAGGTAATAGGGTCTGATAATGGACTGGTGTTCATGGCCCAGGTAAGTCAGGGGTTAACCAGGACCCTGAGGATTAATTGGAAGTTACATTGTGCTTATAGACCCCAGAGCTCAGGACAGGTAGAAAAAATAAATAAAACCATTAAAGAGGCCTAAACGAAATTAAGCTTAGAGACCGGCATAAATGATTGGACTATTCTCCTGCCTGATGCACTGTTACTTGTGAGAAATATGCCCTCTGTTTCTTTGTGTAAACTCACCCCCTATGAAATTCTCTATGGTGCTGCTCCTCCAGAAAGGGAACTAACACCAACTCTAAGGCCTAAGGATCCCTTCCACACCCCCTTGCTTGACAGACTTAAAGCTCTTCTAAGAACTCAGTGATACCTGTGGAAACAGCTGGCCACTGCCTACCAACCTGGGGACGAGGGGACTCCACATCAATATCAAGTAAGAGACTTCATCTACATAAGACGACATCAAGTGTCATCCCTGGAACCCCTCTGGAAAGGAACATACCAGGTGCTACTTAAAACTCCTTCAGTGGTAAAAGTATTCGGAATCACTTCCTGGATCCATGCCTCTCATCTCAAGCCTGCGCCATGTCCAGATTCTGGTTGGAAACTGGAAAAGACTGGTAACCGTTTCAAATTGGGTAATCACCATGTGGATAAGGCTATAGACTCTCCCCTTGGCCACCAGTAGTCCTAACACTCATCAGCCCATTCAGCAGTGATGGCTGATCACAAATCCTACTAGAGAAGAAGTATGGTCCATCTTGCATAAACCCCCCTTAGGGAACTGGTGGCCATCTCTCCACCCAGACAGTTTTCAGCTGGCTATAGGTCGTTCCTATTGGGATATCCCTGATGAAGAGGATCCCACTAAAATTCCATTAAATCCCTTCCATACCATAGATAATGGAAACAAACATTATGGATGCAGGGACACGCGAGCCAGATTCAGGTTGGCTAGCCTAGATTATTATGTTTGCCCGGACGACTATCAAAGCCACAAAGAGCCACGGCTGTGTGGTGGAAAAGCCAACTTCTTCTGTAAGTCATGGGGATGTGAGCATACAGGGGCTGCCCGGCGGAACCCAAACTCCTCATGAAATTCAGTACACAGCATTGGCCATATTAGCAATTAGACAAGCAAAAGCTATGGCCCACAGAGAGGTCTCTAGATAATCAAATTCTGGGTGAACTTTTTAACTTCATCAAGTGCTCAAAAGGGTGGAAGGAAATTCCCCTATGTGGAGTCCTTTTCCCTCCTTCTCTCACATCCTGTACTATGCTTCTCCAAAGGTTCCTCACTCTCAGCCTTCTGCTCTAGACTCTCTGCTGTCATTCCCACCTCAGCAACCTGATTTCTCCCCTCCAATTACTAGATCAAAAACCCAATCCTCCGCCGGATCTCAGACCATTGCCCCCTTGCTGAGGTAGCAGGTATTGAGGTACCGCTCCACCCACTCACTCTTCTCTTCTCCTGTCTGTGCCCGCACTGGGTCCCACCAGGTAATCTAACAAGCTAACCCAAAGATCAAACCAGCTGAGAAGTGCCCTCAGACCACTCTCCAAGATGTAATGAAAATGGCCTTTAAAGTTGCTTTGTGATCACTGAAAACAGGTTACTAAGAATTTAAAGTCCATTACAGGCTTTTTGGGATAATCACTCCCATCTTCCCCTCTGCTCTACCTGGTCTACTGCTCAAGGTTTTGTTGCTAGGAAAATCCCAAACACTTTTCCCATTAATCTTTTACATCTCTCCTTCCTCATTCTCAGATCCACTGAGCTGCTCTCAGCCTCGCCTACCCCATCTTCCCCCTCTGTACCAGGCCCCCAGAAAAGTCTTAAATCACCTTCTCCAGAAGTCTTCACCAAGGCTTATTTTAGGTCTTTCAGCAAAAGAGTCCCTCTGTAAGAGTTCAATGTAGAAAAACTTCCTCTTTTCGTGTTGCCCTGTTCTACTTGGCCACTGGCTGGAAGAATCACCACTCCTAAACTAGACACCCCCTTACTAGCTTTTCACAAAATATGTGAACAAGGCCTCTGGCCTTGAGCTGGGACTTCACAGAGATGGCTACATTTCTAAGATAAAAAAGTTACCAACTGGGCTCGGTGGTGACAGCTGGCAGGGAGAAAAAAAAGAGACAAAAAGCTGTCCCCTTCCATGGTTTCCTTTAACTGTTAACTGGCCCAGAACAGAGGAAAATAAAACAGAAACAAAAACTGCTTTTTGTGAACTTCTGCAGACTCTGAACTTCTGAGCCCCTTCCCTTACATGTTGGGTACAAATTCTAAAACTACCGAAACGTGGGGTTCAGGGGATTAATTGTTTACAACAGAAGCAATGCCCTCTATATCCGGATGCAACCAAATAAGACTGTTTTCCTGTCTTCGATGCCTTGCCTTGTCCGTCCCTACAAAAGTATAATTCTATACACTTAAACATTGTTTATGTTTTCATAAAATGGTCAACAGATGTGATTAATTATGTAATGATGCAGATGTTTTCCAGAGTGCTCTATCTTGACGCAGGTTCGTTTAAAGTTCAAATAGGGGGGAATACAACCCGGTTCCACCTGGAACCTGTATCCTTCACTTTAGCCATCCTATTATTAACAATAGTTGCTGCAGGGGTTGGCACAGGAAAAACTGCCCTAGTCCTTGGAAAAAAACAAATGACACAATTAGAAGCAGCAATAAACCAAAACTTAAAGATATTAAAAACATCCATCACAGCTTTACAGGAATCTTTAACCTCTCTCTCTCTGAAGTTGTTTTACAGAACAGGCGAGTGTTGGACCTCCTCTTCATGAGAGAAGGGGGCCTTTGTGCTTGCATTGAGGGAAGAAAGTTGTTTTTATGCCGACAATACTGGAGTTGTAAAAGAATCTATGAGTAATTTAAGAAAACGCCTTGAAGAGCGTCAACGAGAGAAAGTGGCCCAAAAAGGGTGGTTTGAGTCTTGGTTCACACAATCCTCCTGCTTTACTACTCTTTTATCTGCCCTGGCCGGTCCATTAAAAATCCTCATATTATTGCTAACTGTAGGACCCTGTTAGCTCAACCGTGTAGTTTCCTTTCCAACCCAAATCAAACCTGTAATTAAACATAACCATACCCTGTTCCCTCAGTCTAATTTTACAGAAGAGCGGGGACAGAGTTGGTCTTAAAATACAGGAATATAGAGGATCTTCCACCTGCTGAGAACATCAAAGGTCCATGCAGAAATGATCCTTGGAGAATATATAGGCTGCTATGAAGGACCTGAGAGAGCAAAAGTCATCTTCCTTGGCAAACAACCTGGTCAGGATGAAGGGGTGTGTATGAAGCAGTCGCTCTCTTCTTAATGTAGAGAAGATGGACCAAACCAGGCGTGTGGGGAGAGCTGCTCCTGTGTGCCTATGGTTGATATACCATTCTAACTTGTGAAAGTGTCACAAAAAGTAGGGGCAGCCTCCCTATCATCAGAACCTTAGAAGCAACTGTTAGGACAAAGTGGTTGCCAAATCACTGACCTCATCCAGTTCCTGAAGGATGTGACCTCACCTCACTTCCTTGGTGATGGAAGTCTCTGAACTTGGAATCCAGAAAGCCAGGCACCCAAAGCCAGTCCCAGTTCCATTCCCAGTGGTTGAGCTTATTTTGATTTACCAAGGACAGACTCAGTCTTTCTTGGGACTTACTGATGTGAGGATGGTCAAATGCCAGGAGAGGTCTGAAGAGGGGCGTTTCCTGAGAGAGCAGGTAGTGGCTCACCGCTGGCTCCTGACAACTTCACAAAGTTGTCCAAGGAGATCAGATCTGAGACAGGACAGGCCAATTTGGGGGAACATAGTATGGCTCACCAATCAGAGGACATTCGGGATAGTCACAGACCTACTTGGGGGAAGGAAGTGCCTTTGTGTATGTGGGTGTGAGTTTGTGGTTTTGTCTCATGTTCTGAGAATAGGTAGGAAAGGTGGTTTGTTTGGTTTGCAGTGGACTGTTTCTAGAAAGTTGTTTGACAAGATAAGTGATTCTATGTCTGTGTATCCCACTGTGTCCCTGATTGTAGACATTAGAAAAGAGAATGCATCATTGGATGTGTCCTGTCGAGTGAGTAGAAAGCTTCCAAGCATTCATCCTGCCCAATTTATGAATGGACTGCGGGTTGCCTTATAAATGGGCAGCACCTACTACCTTCCTATGTTCCTGTTTTCTTCCTGAATTCTGGCCACTCTCCAGAATAGGCTCATGGTTTTGTGTCGAAAATATGTACGACCTCCAAGATCTGTGACAACCCCATGTACTGAATAGCTGAAGGGAAAGAGAGCATCTCAGAATATGCTGATATTAGTGTGAACAGGAAAGTCTCAGTGGAGAAACCCTGCTTTGGGCCTTTTGCTTACCTATTGTTCTATTGCCCTGAATGTCAGGAAGGTCTTTGCCTCAGGCTACCTCTTTGTGAAGCCAGAAGAAAACAGTTTTCAAATGGATATGAATGGGCATCACCTGTGGCTCTTTGCTTAAATGCTTTGGAGAGGGATGTGTCTGAATCAGCCTCTTGGCCTGTGTGAAGCTGTGGAATATATTCTAAGCACCTGATGGATCTAAGTAAAGATCCCATGTGTACATCCAAAACCAAAATGGCAAAAAATCAGTCATTTTGAATGAAGTCTTTTGCCATCCTCTGTTTGGTTCCTGACGTCCATCAAGTGAGAAGAGGGATCCTTTTGGTCAACCTAGTTCTTCAAGCCCAGCAGAGGCTTTCCCATAGGTGCTTGGGTTTTCTCATGACTCCAGTTCACATAAATAATCTATACCTGACAGTCAGTAGGCCTCAAATTGGAGAAGTGAAGCAGTATTAAGGGCAGGCCTATTTGATCACTCCTTGTTTACAGGAAGGGTGTCCAGGCCAGCCTTACTTTAGACAAATGAGTGGCAAGGGAGCTTATTTTGGACACTGTCTTTGGCTGCACCCCTCATGGACACCTCCAGCCAGAGGTTATAATGAGTGTCTATATGGAAGAAAATGAGGGCCATGTGAAAATGTTTTGGTTTAATTGTGGTCATTTGTTTGGCGGTTGGAAGGGATGACTGGGTCCACCTGGGTTTGAACTCTAGTGTGATTTCCTTTAGAGACTGAGTTCTGGAATTGACCTCAGAGAAGTATTGCCATGAATTGTGTTGGGATTTTAGAAGGCCACTCATGACAGTCCCCCTTAGAGCCTGAGGTCTAGCTAAGGGTGGCTATCCACAGAGCACGGTTTATCTCAGGCAGGATATCACAAGATTTGATTCTGAATGTCTTGGCAGCCATAGTTGAGAGTCAAAACACACATGGACCTCACATTGTAGACCTCAATGGGCCTGGGTTAATGTGATCTTATGGCCACTCTTTGGAAAGCCTTGCCTGTGAGAGTTCTCCAGACCTTTCATTGAAATTAGCTTACTCACCATTTAATGGTTCCTGAATGAATTGAAACCCATAGTGCCTCCAACTTCATTCTTGAAAAATGACTAGAAAAATGCCATGACATTTTTAAAATTCCCATGACCAGCTGGCACTGGAGAAACTTTGGATGTCCTGTTGCTTATCAGGGGTGTACCAGACAGTGCCTTGATTGACTGGGCTTCATGAAAATGATGTAGAACCAAGATGTCAGTAAGTTGGAGCCTACTGAGTAGTGGGTCTAGAGCAGTAGTGTGCAGCTGTGCAATAAAACATCTGTGGAGGGGTCATGTGGATCTTCCATTGGCTTCCAAATGGCTTGTGACTGAAATGGTGCAGGAAGCAGACCCTTATATGTCGAGGCATCTTTTTATATGGGGAGGTTTCAGGGCAATGTTCAGAATCAGTTTGCTATGGTCAAGGGGGCAAGCAATGTGGGATAGAAGCCTGGTTGGTGCATTCTTCTGCAGACCCTGACCCACCATACCTGAAAGAACTCCCTCCAGCACTGTGACACAGTTGAAATGTTTGTATTTCGTGAAGCAAATACAAAACTCCCAGTGCAGTAGCAAGAAACACCGCGAAAAGTGGAGGATCACCAAATGGCTTCAAAGTCCCCACGGGGTGACACTTAGCCCACAGTGACAACAGTTTACCTACAAAGAGAAAATCCAGTACTGCTGCATCATGTTTATTGGAAAATAAAAAACCATGTCCTCCAAGTAACATAGATGCAGACCCAACTTTGATGGTCTCAGTATAAAGGAAGCTAAAGCTCATGACAAGAACATATATTTCAAGTGCCCAACTTCAGATACAGTTTCTACAAAAGTCTTTAGGCTGTCAGAGTTATTATATGTGGAGTCTTTACCCTGTTCCTTTCTTTTTGAAACTTTTCTACCACCTCCCAGGTTGTGAACTCCTGAGCATTTTTCATTCCAGATATGTATTCAAAGATTTTCTAACTCTACTCCTCTAATTTTGTCAAACCATATATAAAATTGGAACCAGTTATATTATTTATTCACAGAATGGACTATTCATGCATTATCTCTATATTCATAGACACAGTGTACACCTATTTGTACCCCCAATAGTAATTTATACGTCTTCAAAATATTGCTCCCAGAAATGGTGGAAGAAATACTCATGTCACCTGATCTACATATACGTTTTATCACATTAATATTCCGGACACAAATAGCAAAGGTCACACTTAAGACTGTATGAAAGCCTAAATGAAAAGTGAGAATTTATGACTAAAAACATCCATTTTCAGGTTGCCTCATCCTCGCAAATGTCAATCCTATTGGTGACTACATATTTGTTTCTTCCTAAGATTATATATTCAAACTCAACCCTGTTGAAAATGTCTAATCCTATCACTCACTTTATACTTTGCCTGATTTCCTAATGTCTCTATTGATATCTGCTTTCCTACATAATTTCCCCAGTTCAACATTGTGAATGACTCTTCACATGTGCTGACATTTACATTCACTCTCTAACCAAAACCCTATTGGTAAAGAACTTTTTGTCCAAATCCTATACTCGCACTTCTTTCTAAACCTACCAACTATCTTCCTAATCCAAATGACTATCCATTTTGGACTGGATGTTCTCTTCGACATTCAATCATCCAAGGTACAAAGTCTTATGCCATTGTGTATGGATTTATCTGAGACATCTGTGCAGAAATTAATTAAACACTAAGTATTCCAATCAAGGGCCCAATGCTCTTCCTGGCTTCAAATCTTACCTAGATTTCTGTTTTCATACTTATATTTCAAGTCTATATTCTTATGAATATTACAGGTTCCAAATACCATTATTCATCTGGCAGAATGATCCCTAACCCAAATCGAACCTATTATTAACCCTAACCATATATTGTTCCCTCAATCTAACTTTACAGAAAAGCAGGGACAGAGTTGGTCTTACAATACATTAATGTAGGGGATCTTCCACGTGCTAAGAACCTCAAAGGTTCATGCAGAAAAAATCACTGAAGAAGATGTAGGCAGCTATGAAGGACCTGAGAGACCAAAATTCATCTTCCTTGGCAAACAACCTGGTCAGGATGAAGGGATGGGTCTGAATCATCCTCTCACTTCTTAATGTAGAGAAGATGGAGCTAACCTGGTCTGTGTGGAGAGGTGAACCCGGGTGCCTATGGTTGATATACCATTTTAACTTGGGAAAGTGTCAAGGAAGTAGGGGCAGTCTCCATCTCATGGGACACTTGGAAGAAACTGTTAAGACAATGCGGTTGCCAAGGCAGTGACTTCATTCAGTTCCTGAAGGAAGTGACCTACATCACTTCCTTGGTGATGGAACTTACTGAACTTGGGATCAGGAAGCTAGGTACGCAAAGCCAATCCCATTCCCAGTCCTAGTGGCCTCCTTGTTTGTTTTCTCAAAGGACAGGTTCAGTCTTTCTTTTTACCTACTGATGTGAGAATGGCCAAATACCAAGAGATCTAAGAAGAGGGGCCTTTCCTGAGAACGCAGGTAGTGGCTCACCCTTGGCTCCATACAACTTCACAGAGTTGGCCATGGAGACCAGATTTGAGACAGGACAGGCCATTTTGTGTGATCATAGTATGGCCCACCAGTCAGAAGAGACTCCTGATAGTCACAGACCTACTTGAGATAAGGAGATGGGTGTGGGTGTGAGTTTGTGGTTTTGTCTTATCTTATGAGAATAGGTAGGAAAGGTGGTTTGTTTTTTGGGTGTGGGTGTGAGTTTGTGGTTTTGTCTTATGTTATGAGAATAGGTAAGAAAGGTGGTTTGTTTGGTTTGGAGTAGACATTTTCTAGTAAGTCTTTTGACAAAGCGAGTGTTTCTGTGTCTGTGTATCCCACTTTGTCCGTGGTTGTAGACCATCGAAAAGAGAATGCATCAATGGATGTGTCCTGTCTAGTATAAAGCTTCCCATCATTCATCTTGCCCAATTTATGAATGGACTGTGACTTGCCTTATGGATGGGCAACACCTGCTATCTTCCTAAGATCCTGTTTTCTTCCTGAATTCTGGCCAATGTCCACAATAGGGTCATGGATTTCTGTCCATGATATATAACAAATCCAAACACTGTGACATGGCCATGTACTGGATAGCTTAAAGGAATGGTGAACACCTCAGAAAACTCAGATATCAGTGTGACCAGGAAAGTGTCAGTGGAGAAACCCTGCTTTGGGCCTTTTGCTTACCTATTGTTCTGTTGCCCTGAATGGCAGGAAGGTCTTTGCCTCAGGCCAGCCCTTTTTGAAGCCTGAAGAAAACAGTTTTCAAATGGAAATGAATGGGCATCACCTGTGGCTCTTTGCTTAATTGCTTTGCAAAGGGATGTGTCTGAATCAGCCTCTTGGCCCTGTGTGAGGCTGTGGAATATATTCTAAGCACCTGATGGATCTAAAGAAAGATCCCATGTGTGCATCCAAAACGAAAATGACAAAAGTTCAGTACTTGTAAATGAAGTCTCTTGCCTTCCGCTGTTTGGTTCCTGACTTCCATCAAGTGAAATAGGGATCCTTTGTGTCAAATGAGTTATTCAAAGCCCTGCAGTGGCTAGACCATGGTGCTTGGGTTTTCTCATGACTCCAATTCACACAAAGAGTCTATACAGGACAGTCAGTAAGCCTCAAGTTGGAGAAGCAGAGTAGTATTAAGGGCAGGCCTATTTGATCACTCCTGGTTCACAGGAAGGGTATCCAGGCCACCATGACTTTAGGCAAATGAAGGTCAATTGAGATTATTTTGCACACTGTCTTGGGCTGAACCCTCATGAAAACCTCTAGCCAGAGTTATGATGAGTGTCTATATGGAAGAAGATGAGGGCCATGTGGGAGTGTTTTCTTTCAAATGTGGTCACTTGTGTCACAGTTGGAAGAAATGAGTTGGTCCACTTGGGCTTGAACTCTGTTTTGTGTCAAAACACATATGGACCTCACATTTTAGACCTCAATGGGCCTGGCTTCATGTGACCTTTTGGCAACTCTTTGGGAAGCTTTGCCTGTGAGAGTTCTCCAGAGCTTCCATTGAAATGAGCTTCCTCACCATTTCACGGTTCCTGAATGAATTGAAACCCACAATGCCTTCAACTTCATCCATGAAAAATGGCTAGATAAATACCATGATATTTTTTGAAATTCCCATGACCAGGTGGCACTGGAGAACCATTGGATGACCTATTGCTGATCATGAGTGTTCCAGACAGTGCCTTGATTGACTGGGTTTCATGAAAATGGTGTAGAACCGATATGCCAGTAAGTTGGAGCCTAATGAATAGTGGGCCTAGAACAGTGGTGTGCAGGTCTGTGATAAAACATATGTGGTGGGGCAATGTGGATCTGCCATTGGCTTTCCAATGGCTTGTGACTGACATGGTGAAGCCAGCAGACCATTCTATGTAAAGGCATCTTGTTATATGGAGAGTTTTCAGGGCAATGTTCAGAATCAGTTTGCTATGGTCAATTGGGCAAGCTATGTGGGATAGAAGCCTGGTTGGTGCATTCTCCTGCAGACCATGAATCACCACATGTGACAGAACTCCCTCCAGCTCTGTGTCCCTGTTGATCTCCTTGTAATTCTTGAAGCAAATACCAAACTCCCAGGGTAGCAGCAAGAAACACCAGGAATACTGGAGGATGACCAAATGGCTTCACAGTCCACATGGGGAGACACTTAGCCCACAGTTTACCTACAATGAGAGAATTCAGCACTGCTGCCTCATGTTCAATGGAAAATAAGAAACCATTTCCTCCAGGTCACATAGATGCATACCTAGCTTTGATGATCTCACTACAAAGAAGCTAAAGCTCCTGACAAGATCATGTATTTCAAGTGCTCAAACTCAGAGGCAGTTTCTCAAGAACTATATAGTCCAGCAGAGCTCAATGTTTGTGGAGTGTTTACCCTTTCCTTACTTTTGGAAACTCCTCTACCAACTCCAAGGTTGTGAACTCCTGAGCATTTTCCATTCCATATATGTATTCACAGATTTTCTAACTCTTCTCTTTTAATAGGGTCTTACTTGGGACGAAAGTAATGTCAAGGCAATGTCCTGGATAAGAGTGGGAAGATTTTTGTGTAGCACATATTTACATACACATTGAATTCATTTTCCAATTTTCCAATCAAAATACTGAATTACTGACACTAACCCCTACCCTACTAGACTCTGACTACTAATCCTAATAATATGGATAAAAATAACCCAAACAGAATAGAAATACAAGCAGTTCAGAGGAGTCATGGTGTAGATTTGGACTTGCCTTTTGCATTATATAGAGTAGGAGTTATAAATCTATTCAAATTTTTGTTGAAATAGTTCTCCATGTGTTTTTAAAGTTAACAAATATGTGAATTCCTGTCTCCCTTTCTCTGAACCTATTCAGCACATCAATTTTTATATGCTCATATAAAATACTAGCTGGTACCACACGTACATTCTTGCGGGGTGGCTGACTTGGCTGATGCAAATTGTAAGAGATCACACCTCCTAAACACTATTGGAACTGAAAATGAAACCTATCGGTGAGCGTCCTAGTTGAACAACATTATACATAAATCCATATTCATTTATATATATATATAAATATATATATATATATATATATATATATATATCTGTGGATAGTAAATATTTCATGGTGAATTTCGATTGGCATATATACTGATATTTTAATGTCTGTGTGTGTGTGTGTGTGTGCATGTGTGTGTGTATATATATATATATATATATACACATACACACACTCTCCAGATTTTTCACATTATGAAATATGTGTCTTATTATACACTCCCCAAATTCATTCATATTCATGTAAGTGGATTAATAATGAACTTTTCAAAAGATTATTCTCAGAAATATTAATCTACCTGAAATACATATTTGTTTCCTAGTACTGACAACTAACTTCAGTGAATAATGCATACAAATCCTAAAATTTCTACAGTAACTGACCCAGTTTAACAGCAATGCAAGTAGATTCCTATGGGACCTGATGTGTATTTTGACGTTCATTTTTTTCAACACTAGTACATTACTATTTCTTCAGTTTATGCACATCATAGGAAACATATTTCATTCACTCGTTAGCAAATTTATATGCATTTATTTCACTTTCAATCACAACCTTCTTCAAAACACATGTATTTCTCCATGTTTCCTGACTTGTCTTTTCTTGATACTATATTCCAAACACATTTTTTTCGATTTCCATAATCACTTTTGAAGCAAAATTCACACAGAATTCATGATAAACCATAACGCTAAAATTACCATTTGATATATAACTGGTTGGAATGAATGATTCTATATCAATATAAGTTTTCTTATATATTTTCATATATCAATTCAATCCGCTACTTTAAGTGGAAATAGGTATATTATTTATTCACAGTATGGTCTATTCATGTGTTATCTCTATATTCATAGGCAGAGGGTACACCTCTTTGTACCCCCAATACTAATTAATATGTCTTCAAAATTTTGCTCCCAGAAATGGTAAAAGAAATACTCATGTTATCTGATCTATATATACATTTTATCACAGTAATATTCTGGACACAAAAGGCAAAGTTTATCCTTATGATTGCACAAAACCTTAAATGAAAAGTGAACAAGTATTACTAAAAACATCCATGTTCAGGTTGCCTAATGCTCTCAAATGTCAATCCTGTTGGTGACTACATATTTGTTTCTTCCTAAGATTATATATTCAAACTCAACCCTGTTGAAAATGTCTAATCCTATCACTCACTTTATACTTTGCCTGATTCCGTGATTTCTCTATTGATATTTGCTTTCCTACATATTTTTCCCAGTTCATCATTTTGACTGACTATTCACATGTACTGAAATTTACATTCACTCTCTGACCGAAACCCTATTGCTAAAGAACATTTGGTCAAAATCCTATACTGACTCTTCTCCGGAAACCTACTGACTATCTTCCAGATCCTACCGACTATCCCTGTTTGAAAGGATGTTCTCTTCTACATTCAATCATCCAAGGTACATGGTTCTATGTCATTTTATATCAATTTATCTGAGACACTTGTGCAAAACGTAATTCAAACCTAAGTATCCCAAACAAGGGCCCAATGCCCTTCTGGGCTTCAAATCTTACCTAGATTTCTGATTTCATTCTTATATTTCACCTCTATATTCTTATAAATATCGCATTTTCCAAATACCATTATTCATCCAGCAGAATGATTCCTAACCCAAAACAAAAGTGTTTTTAACCATAACCATATATTGTTCCCTCAATCTAACTTAACAGAAGAGCAGGGACAGAGTTGTTCTTACAATAGAGGAATGTAGGGGATCTTTCACCTGCTGAGAACTTCAAAAGTCCATGCAGAAATGATCCCTGGAGAAGATGTAGGCAGCTATGAAGGATCTGAGAGAGCAAAAGTCATCTTCCATTACAAACATCCTCGTCAGGATGAAGGGTTTTGTACGAATCAGCCTCTCTCTTCTTAATGTAGAGAACACAGACCAAACCAGGCCTGTGTGGAGAGCTGTTCCTGGGTTCCTATGGTTGGTATACCATTCTAACCTGTGAAGGTGTCACAGAAAGTAGGGGCAGTCTCCAACTCATGGGACCATTGGAAGCAACTGTTAGGACAAAGTGGTTGCTAAGGCAGTGACCTCATTCAGTTCCTGAAGAAAGTGACCTCACCTCACTTCCTTGGTGAAGGAACTCTCTTAATTTGGGATCCAGGAAGACAGGCTACCAGAGCCAGTCGCAGTACCAGTCCCAGTGGTCTCAGTTGTTTGGATTTACCAAGGACAGATTCAGTCTTTCTTGGTACCTAATGATGTGAGGATGGCCAAATGCCATGAAAGCTCTGAATGGCGGCTGTTCCTGAGAACGCAGGTAGTGGCTCACCAGTGTTTCCTGACCACTTCATAGAGGTGGCCAAGGATACCGAATCTGAGACAGGACAGACAATTTTGGGGGAGCTGTGTATGGCCCACCAGTCAGAGGTCACTCTGGATAGTCACAGACATTCTTTGGGGAAGGAGGTGCCTTAGTGGTTGTGGGTGTGGGTTTGTGGTTTTGTCTCATGTTCTGAGAATAGGTAGGAAAGGCGGTTTTATTTTGTTGTTGTTGTTGTTGTTGTTTGGAGTGAAATTTTTCTAGTAAGTCGTTTGACAAGGCTACTGTTTCTATGTCTGTGTATCTCACTGTGTCCGTGGTTGTACACATGAGAAAAGAGAATGCATCAATGGATGTGTCCTGTCTTGTAGAAAGCTTCCCAGCATTCATCCTGCCCAATTTATGAATGGACTAGGGCTTGCCTTATCGATGGGCAACACCTGCTATCTTCCTAAGTTCCTGTTTTCTTCTGGAATTCTGGCCACTCTCCAGAATAGACTCATGGTTTTGTGTTCAAGATATGTACCACCTCCAAGCTCTGTGACATGGGAATGTACTGGATAGCTGAAGGAAGTGGCTAGCATCTCAGAAGACTCAGATATGAGTGTGACCAGAAAAGTCTCAGTGGAGAAACCCTGCTTATGGCCTTTTTCTTACCTATTGCTCTGTTGCCCTGAATGTCAGGATGGTCTTTGACTCAGGCCACCTCTTTGTGAAGCCTGAAGAAAACAGTTTTTAAATGGAAATGAATGGGCATTACCTGTGGCTCTTTGCTTAATTCCTTTGTAAAGGGATGTGGCTGAATCAGCCTCTTGGCCCTGTGTGAGGCTGTGGCTTAGATTCTCAGCACCTGATGGATGTAAAGAGAGATCCCATGTGTGCTTCCAAAACCAAAATGGCCTAAAGAGCAGTCACTGTGGATGAAGTCTCTCGCCTTCCTCTGTAAGGTTCTTGAACACCATCAAGTAAGAATAGGGATCCTTTGGGTCAAAAGGGTTCTTCAAAGACCTGCAGAGGTTCTTGTGTTTTCTCATGACTCCAAATCGCATAAAAATATATACCTGACAGTCAGGTTTACTCAAATTGGAGAAGCACAGCAGTATTAACGTCTATCATATTTGATCACTCCTGGTTCACAAGAAGGGTGTCCAGACCACAGTGATTTTAAGCCAATGAGGGGCAAGGGAGTTATTTTGGACACTCTCTTGGACTCCTCCCCTCATGAAAAACTCCATCCAGGGGTTATGATTAGTGTCTATATGAAAGAAGATGAGGGCCATGTGGGAGTGTTTTGGTTTGAATTGTGATCATTTGTGTGGTGGTTGGAAAAGATGACTGGGTCCACCTGGGCATGAGCTCTGGTGTGATTTCCCTTAGAGAATGAGTTATGGAACTGACTTCAGAGAAGTATTGCCATGAATTTTGTTGGTATTCTAGGAGTCCACCCATGAGAATCACACTTGGAAACTGAGATTTAGGCCCAGGGTTGCTTTCCAGAGAGCCCTGGGAATCTCAGCCAGGATATCACATGATTTTATTCTGAAAGACGTGGCATGCATAGTTGAGAGTCCAACACCCATGGACGTCACATTGTAGACCTCAATGGGCCTGGCTTCATGTGACCTTTTGGCCACTCTTTGGGAGGCCTTGCCTGTGAGAGTTCTCCAGAGATTTAATTGAAATGAGCTTCCTCACCATTGAATGGTTCCTGAATGAATTGAAACACACAGTGCCTCCAACTTCATCCTTGAAAAATGCCTAGATAAATACCATGAAATTTTTGAAATTCCCATGACCAGGTGGCACTGGAAAACCTTTGGATTTCCTGTTGCTGATCATGAGTGTATCAGACAGTGCCTTAATTGACTTGGTTTTATGAAAATGGTGTAGAACAGAGATGCCAGGAAGTTGGCACCTACTTAGTAGTGGGCCTAGAGCAGTGGTGGGCAGGTGTGTGATAAAACATCTGTGGTGGGGCCATGTGGATCTTCCATTGGCTTCCAAATAGCTTGTGACTGACATTGTGCAGCCAGCAGACCCTTCCATGTAAAGTCATCTTGTTATATGGAGATGTTTGTGTGTAATGTTCAGAATCATGTTGCTATGGACAAGGGGCCAAGCTATGTGGGATAGAAGCCTGTTTGGTGCATTCTCCTGCAGACAGCGACACACCACATGTGACAGAATTGCCTCAGCACTGTGTTCCAGTTGAACTCCTTGTATTTCATGAAGCAAATGCCAAAGTCCCAGTGCAGCAGCGAGGAACACCACAAAAAGTGGAGGATGACCAAATGGCTTCACAGTCCACATGGTAAGACACTTAGCCCCCAGTGGCCACAATTTACATAAAAAAAGAGAATTCAGCACTGGTGACTCATGTTCATTGGAAAAGAAGAAACCAGGTCCTCCAGGTCACATAGATGCAGACAAAGTTTGATGCTCTCACTAGAAAAAAGCTAAAGCTCCTGACAACAACATATATTTCAAGGGCCCAACCTCAGAGGCAGTTTCTCAAGAAGTCTTTAGGCCAGCAGAGCTCCATATTTGTGGAGAATTTACACTGTCCCATACTTTTGGAAACTCCTCTACAAATTCCAAGGTTGTGAACTCCTGAGCATATTCCATTCCAGATATGTATTCACAGATTTTCTAACTGTTCTCCTCTAATTGTGTCTTACTTTGGGCAAAGGTGATGTCAAGGAATTGTTCTGGATGAGAGTTGGAAGATTTTGGTTTAGCACATATTTGCATATGCATTGGATTCATTTTCCTATTTTACATTTGAAATACTGAATCCCTGACACTAACACATACCATACTAGATTCTGAATACTAATCCTAATGTGATGGAGAAAAATAACCCAAACAGAATAGAAATACTAGCATTTCAAGGGAGGCATGTTGTACACTTGGACTTGCCTTTTGCATTATATAGGTTAGGAGTTATAAATCTAGTCAATTTTTTGTTGAAATAGATGTACATGTGTTTTTAAAGTTAACAAATATGTGAATTCCTGTCTCCCTTTTTCTGTAGTCTATTCAGCACATGTATTTTTATATGCACATATAGAATCCTACGTGGTCTCAGACGTACATTCTTGTGAGTTATATAACTGGGCAGATACAAAGTGTGAGAAGAGATCACTCCTCCTAAACGCTGTTGGAACTGAAAATTCAACCTATGGGTGAGCTTCCTAGTTGAAAAAAGTTATACATCAATCCATACTCAGTAAAATGAATATTTTTGGATCTGTGGATGATATATATTTCACGGTGTAATTCGATTGGCATATATATTGCTACTTTTTAAAGTCTGTGTGTGGGTATTGTGTGTATATATATATATATATATATATATATATATATATATATATATACTCTCCAGATATTTTTAAAAATTAAATATATGTGTCTTATTATACACTCCATAAATTCATTCATGTTCATGTATGTGGATTTATAATCAACTATTCACAAGATGATTCTCAGAAACATTCATTCACCTGAAATACATATTTGTTTCCTAGTACTGAAAACTAACTTCAGTGAAGGGTACTTATATCTCCTAATATTTCTACAGTAACTGACCCAGTTTACCATCAATACAAGTAGATACCTATGGGACATGATATGTATTTTGAAGTTCATTTTCATACAACACTGGTACATTACTATTTGTTCAGTTCATGCACATTGTAGGATGTATATTTCATCCACAAGTTCACAAATTTATAGGCATTTATTTAACTTTCAATCACTTCCTGCTTCAGAAAACATGTATTCCTCCATGTTTCTTGACTGTTTTTTTCATGAGACTTCTTTCCAAACACATTATTTTTGATTTCCATAATCACTTTTGAAGCAAAACTCACACACTCTTCATGATAAACCATAACTTTAATATTACAATTAGACGTATAACTAGTTGTTATGAATGATTCTATATCAATATATGATTTCTTATATATTTTCAGGTATCAATTCAATCCGTTATTTAAAGTGGAATAAGTTATGTTTTTATTAACTGTATGGTCTATTCATGCATTATCTCTATATTCATACACAAAGTGTACACCTCTTTTTATCCTCAATACTAATTTATACGTCTTCAAAATATTCCTCAAAGAAATGGTGGAAGAAATACTCATGTCACCTGATCTACATATACATTTTATCACAGTAATATTCTGGACACAAAAAGCCAAGGTCACACTTACAATTGTACCAAAGCCTAAATGGAAAGTGAGCATGGATTACTAAAAACTTCCTTGTCCAGGTTGCCTAATGCTCTCAAATGTCAATGCTATTGGTGGCTACATATTTGTTTCTTCCTAAGATTATATATTCAACCTCAAGCCTGCTGAAAATGTCTAATACTATCACTCACTTTATACTTTGGCAGATTAGGTAATGTCTCGATTTATATCTGCTTTCCTACATATTTTCCCCCATTCATCATTGTGACTGACTCTTCACATGTGTTGACATTTACATTCACTGTCTACCCGAAACCCTATTGTTTAAGAACTTTTGGTCTAAATCCTATACTCACTCTTCTTTCTAAACCTACTGACTATCTTCCTAATCCTACCTACTATCCCATTTTGAGTGGATGTTCTCTTCGGCATTCAATCATCCAAGGTACAAGGTCCTATGCCATTGTATATCGATTTATCTGAGACATTTATGCAGAACATAATTCAAAGATAAGTATACCAATTAAGGGCCCAATGCCCTTCTGGACTTCATATCTTCCCTAGATTTTTGTTTTTATACTTATATTTCACCTATATATTCTTGTAAATATCATAGTTTCCAAATACCATTATTCGTCATGCAGAAAGATTTCTAACCCAAATTGAACATGTTATTAACCCTAACCATACACTGTTCCCTCAATCTAACATTACATAAGAGCAAGGACAGAGTTGGTCTTACAATACAGGAATGTAGGGGATCTTCCACCTGTTGAGAACATCAAAGGTCCTTGCAGAAATGATCCCTTGAGAAGATGAAGACAGCTATGAAAGACCTGAGAAAGAAAAGACATCTTCTATGGAAAACAGCCTGGTCAGCATGAAGGGATGTGTGTGAATCAGCCTCTCTCTTCTTAATGTAGAGAAGATGGACCAAACCAGTCCTAGGTGGAGAGCTGTAATGGGTGCCCATTGTTTATATACAATTCTTACTTGTAAATTTGTCACAGGAAGTATGGAAAGCCTCCGTATCATGGGACCCTTGAAATCAACTGTTAAGACAAAGTTTTTGACAAGGCAGTGACCTCATTCAGTTCCTGATGAAGTAACCTACCTCACTTCCTTGGTGATGGAACTCTCTGAACTTGGGATCCAGGAAGTTAGGCATGTGTAGCCATTCCAGTCCCAGTCCCAGTGGGCTCACTTGTTTGGATTTACCAAGGAGAGTGTCAGTCTTTCTTGTTACCTACAGATATGAGGATGGCCAAATACCAGGAGAGACCTGAATAGTGACTTTTTCTGAGAAAGCAGGTAGTGGTTCACCAGTGGCTCCTGACACCTTCACAGAGTTTGGAAAGGAGAACAGATCTGAGAAAAGACAGACCATTTTGGGGGAACATAGGATAGCCCAACAGTCAGAGGACACTCTGGATAGTCACAGAGTTTCATGGGGAAAGGAGGTGACTTTGTGGGTGTGGCTGTGATTTTGTGGTTTTGTCTCATGATCTGAGAATAGGTAGGAAAGACGGTTTGTTTGATTTGGAGTGGACTGCTGCTCGTAAGTCGTTTGACAAAGCAAGTGTTTTTATGTCTGTGTATCCCACTGTGCCCGTGGTTGTAGACATTAGAAAAGAGAATGAAACAATTGATGTGTCCTGTCTAGTAGAAAGCTTCCCAGAATTCATCCTGCCCAATTTATGAATGCACTGCGGCTTGCCTTATTCATGGGCAACACCTGTTATCTTTCTAAGTTCCTGATTTCTTCCTGAATTCTCGCCACTCTCCAGAATAGGCTAATGGTTTTGTGTCCAAAATATGTACCACCTCCAAGCTTTGAAACATGGCCATGTACAGGATAGATGAAAGGAATGGCAAGCATCTCAGAAAACACAGATATCAGTGTGACCAGGAAAGTGTCAGTGGAGAAACCCTGCTTTGGGCCTTTTGCTTACCAATTGTTCTGTTGCCCTGAATGTCAGGAAGATCTTTGCCTCAGGCCACCGCTTTGTGAAGCCTGAAGAAAACAGTTTCAAATAGAAATGAATGGGCATTACCTGTGGCTCTTTGCTTAATTGCTTTGAAAAGGGATGTGTCTGAATCAGCCTCTTGGTCCTGTGTGAGGCTGTGGCTTTGATTCTCAGACCCTGATGGATGTAAAGAAAGATCCCATGTGTGCATCCAAAACCAAAATGGCCAAAAGAGCAGTTATTGTGAATGAAGTCTCTCACCTTCATTTGTAATGTTTTGGACGTCCATCAAGTTAGAATAGGGATCCTTTGGGTCAAATGATTTCTTCAAAGCCCTGCAGAGCCTAGCCTATAGGTTTTTGGGTTTTCTCATGACTCCCAATAATATAAAGAATCTATACCTGACATTCAGTAGGCCTCAAATTGGAGATGCAGAGCAGTATTAACAGCAGGCCTATTTGATCACTCCTTGTTTACAGGAAGGGTTTTCATACCACTCTGAATTTGGGCAAATGAGGGGCAATGGAGCTTATTTGTTACACTGTCTTGGGTTGCACCCCTCATGGAAAACACCAGCCAGAAGTTATGATGAGTATCTATATGGAAGAAGATGACGGCCATGTGTGATTGTTTTGGTTTTAATTGTGGTCATTTGTGTAGCGGTTGGAAGAGATGACTGGATCAACCTGGGCTTGAACTCTGTTGTGAGTCCTCTTAGAGACTGAGTTCTGGAACTGACCTCAGAGAAGAATTGCCATGAAATGTGTTGGAATTTTAGAAGGCCACGCATGAGAATCGCCCTTAGAAACTGAGATCGAGGGCCACAGTGCCTTTCCACAGAGCACTGGCAATCTCAGCCAGGATATCACATGATTTTATTCTGAAAGACTTGGTAGCCATAGTTGAGAGTCTAAACACACATGGAACTCACATTGTAGACCTCAATGATCCTTGCTTCATATGACCTTTTGGTCACTCTTTGGGAAGCCTTGCCTGTGGGAGTTCTCCAGAGATTTCATTGAAATGAGCTTCCTCACTATATAATGATTCCTGCATGAATTGAAACCCACAGTGCCTCCAACTTCATCCTTCAAAAATGGCTAAATAAATGCTATCAAATTTCTGAAATTTCTATCACCAGGTGGCACTGGAGAACCTTTGGATGTCCTGTTGCTGATCATGAGTGAAAGAATTCCCCACGCAAAGACACTTCGCTGGGAGAATTCCAATTTTATTGCAATAAGCTGTGTGCTTATAGAGAACTAAGGGGGAGATGGTAGGGCTTAGATAAATGGTAGGCATTCATTTATTGGCAAGTTCTTTTAGATATCAGATCCAGAGCACAGGAATTAGTTCTCATTGGGGCTAAGGTTCCCCACCAGCGAGATTTGAAATTTGCGCTGGTGGGAGAGTTCACACGGGCGGGAACTTTACGCACCACTGCAGAAAAGAAGAAGGTAGGAAGATGAAGTCCTTAGGCACCATGTTGGGGTTTTTACTCTGGGGTATGGCTGCCGTTTATACGTTTCCCAAAATTTCTCCCTTTTTGTTTTTTTAGGAAGTGTGGCGTTGTTGGTCAGATCCGGCTGCTTCTTGCTGTTTGGGGGCACTGTGGGGCCTAGAAAGGGAAGTGGAGGAATGGTCGGGGGGCAGGTCTGGGGATATCATGGCAGCCAGAACAAAAAACCAGTGGCTATAGACAGCTACTTCTGTAGGGTTGAAGTCAATGAAAGTTCCCTGAAGCCACAAGTTGTCAATGGCATGGAACCAGTCCTGGATGGAGGAGTTTGTTGGTATCAGCTACTGATCCTGTAACAGAGACTCTAGGAAATACTGGAAGCATTGCCTGGACATGGCATCATCAGCACCCAAGGAAGATCAGAGCGAATAAAAACAGAATGAAGATAAAAATTAAAGCAAAGGTAAATTGTTGGCAGAAGTACCATGTTGGGAGACTGACAGAGTAGAGGCCAAGGACCATGAGGAAGCTTAGAAGGACATAAAGACTCATTAATCCAGGATGGCAGATTAAGAGGTTCTCCGAGCTCATTGTCTCTCGCCGTCTGATGTCCGTTGCATTCCATCGTGCCTGGTAGTAAACTTCAGCACTGAGTGAACTGTTCTCTTGGAGATGTTGAGGGTTCTTCGATCATCAGAGGCTGGTAGTGCCTAAGAAAAAGCTGGTTGAATGTTTGATTAGAAATTTTTTGCAATTGGGTTTGAAGGAACGTCATTATGCAGGGCAAGAGAGCAAAAAAATGAGCATCCCAATAAGGGGCCCCATGATAGGTAGTAAGTACATGGCAAGAGAGGATTGGAAGAACCCCGTTATGGGATTGGAGGAGGTAGGTTTGAGCAATTGGGTCGATAATTCCTGCAATTTAACAACATTTTTTTCTATTAGCCCAGATTCATTAACATAATAGCAACATTCCTCTCTGAGGAACAGGCATGTACCCCCTTTTTCTGCAGTGAGAAATCAATTGCCCTTCGGTTCTGTAAAGCCACTTGTGCCAATGAAGTAACCTGCCACTGCAAGGAGCCCAGAGACTCAGCAGTGCTATGGAGTGCTTCCTGCAGTTTTTGTTGCAGGTCATTGGATGCCCATAGAGCATGACCTATAGCTCCACCAGAGAGTCTGAGACTTGCCACTGAGGTTGTTAATGTGAGGCCTACGAGAACCAGCAGAAAGACTGCCCTACGGGTGCGGAAAGGTACGGCCAACTGTTGGAATTTGGTGGGAGTATACAAAGACAGCTGAGGGACTACAGTAACCAAGGTGCCAGAGACATTGATCGTTGAGGTACTTAAAGACACATTACACCAGAGAAAATGTCCAGGTTTCATAAACGCAGGGCTCGATGGGGTGCTATTGCTCAAGGAACAAATGGGTAAACGATTCATTATTGTCAGGTGAAAACAGATGAAAGGAAATGAAGTATTGGTGGAATAACTTTCCCATAGTGGGATACGTGTCACATGTAGGGGTTATCCTTTCTTAGAAAAATTGTAGGTTTTTGCTGAAATATTTCCTACCGCTAATGGGACCACTGCTAGAAGTGGACGACTAAGTGAAGCACAGAGAAAGAACTGAGAAGTAGGCACAGAAAGAGGAGTGGAGGGTAATAATCGAAGAGTTTGGTGTAGCAAATTGAGCCATGTGGGAGGGGGACCTGAGGGGGTTGAAGGCTCTGAATCCTCTTTGGATGAGCTATGGATAAGATCTCAAAAGTTTTGATTCTGACTCCTTTATGTGTTCGACTACCTGGATGGTTGCCTTAGGTGGCGTAATCAGGGTGCGGCCAACAGTCATCCACATTGTGGGTCTGGCTGAGATTGTCCGAGAATAGACAGCAAACTCAACATAGTCCCAACGTTTGGCCTTGGGGTCAGGTATATCAAAAGTATACCATCCATTGTTATCGGATGAAGAGCCTTTATGCCACTTTAGGTAACTAGAAGTCCACCCTTCAGGGTAACCAAGTGAGTGGTAAGAAGAGCTACCACGTTCATCATGGAACCTGCATGACTTATAGGGGCACCCATTATATATCTCAGGCCACCAATGACAATAGTCTTTGGTTTGATCAAAAAGGAAGCAAATGAAAGGCCAGTTCCAGCTACCAGGGATGAAGGTCCTTGAAGGTGACAATTTTAGGGAAATAGAGGTGCAGTTGTGGATGAAGCAAGTAGTTGCATCCACTGCGCAGACCTTCTGCATGCCATGTTCTGAGTATCGTTCCCGAAGAGTGAAAAAATACATGGTAGGAGAGGAGGGTAAAGACCAGTCCTGACAGAGCACAGAAAATAAGCAGAGCACAAAAAACAAGCAGTTAGATAAGACTAGGGTGTTGGGAGACCTCATTTTGCCTTCTTTAAGAGGAATTGTGCTGTGGGGAACACCGTGTTAGCCGCAACTTAAATGGGTGAGATGGGTGTGGAGAGCAGGAGTAAAGGGGAGGTTCAGGAGGTGATTTTTGGAGTTCCTCTGGGGTGCCCCTGTAGTCAGCAGGTGGGGCCTCCTGGTGATATGGCTTCAACCTATATATGTGAATCCAAAAAGTGAGACGGTTGTCTGGTAAGGAGAGTTTGGTGGCGGTGGGGGTACAGAGAATGACAGGATAGGGGCCTTCCCATTTTGGGGCAAGAGGCCCTTTCTCCTCTGGGGTATTATAGTAGACTAGACTCCCAGCTGTTAAGGGAGGAGTGTTTGGAGCAGAGACTGGGTCCGAAAGAAGCCAGTTCTGATGTTTCCAGAGTTCCGAGCGGAGATGAAACAAGAGAGACAAAGACAAATGTCGGGTAAGAGGTCCTTGTGAAATGACCAACCCAGGGGGTATAAGAGGTCTTTCATACCTTATCTCAAAGGGAGACAGTAATGATGGTTTCTTACGGAGAGCTCTGATTCGAAGCAAAGCCAAGGGAAGGAGTTTGACCCAGTCCAAGTTTAATTCCATTGTCAATTTGGTAAGGACTTCCTTTAGAGTACGATTTACCCTTTCCACTTTCCCTGAAGCCATGGGGTGATATGGACAGTGGAAACGCCACTTGAAGGAGAGGTCTTGAGAGACCTTTTGTGTGATCCTAGAATGAAACTCAGGGCCATTATCAGATTGTAGGGAAATGGGCATACCAAACCTGGGGATGATGTCTGTCAGAAAGATTGAAGCTACAGTGGAAGCCTTTTTATTGGAAGTGGGAAATGCCTCAACCCAACCTGAGAAAGTGTCCGCAAAGACAAGGAGGTATTTAGTGTGCTGTACTGTGGGCATGTTGGTGAAGTCTACCTGCCAGTCAGCAACGAGAATGTGTCCCCGGGCTTGGTGGGGAGGGAAAGGTTTGGGCCCTAAAGGAGTATGAGGGTTGGTCCGCTGACAGATCTGACAATTAGAGGCTATATTCTGCAGCATGACTTTGTCAGAGGGGTGAGGGAGAAGAAGCTCTTTAAAAAGAGGGTCAAAGACTGAGAAATGGAATGGAATAAAGTATGAAGGAACTTGAAAAGATTCTTGTTCTTACTGGAAGAAGTAGTGGCTTCAGATGAGATGTCTAAAGTGGCCATTATATGTCCCCCAGGGGGGCCATAATTGGAAGTGGTGGTAGCTATTTGTGCAGCCTGGTCAGCTTTGGCATTGCCCTCAGTGATAAAAGACCCATCCTTTTGATGGGACCTACAATGGACAACTCCCAACTGGGTGGGTAAGTGGGAGGCCTCTATGAGATTGGTTATAAGAGCCGAAATAGTGATTGCATTACCTTTGGTGGTAAGTAGTCCTTGCTCCTTTCATATTGCAGCATGGGATAATAAGATATGGAAGACATATTTTGAGTCAGTATAAAGGGTGAGGGATTTGCCTTGTGCTAGAATGTAGGCACAAGTGGCTGCTATAAGTTCAGTCTGCTGGTTGGTAGTTCCTGAAGGCAGAGCTTTGGCCTCTAAAATCTCAGTGGCTGAAAGTAGAGCGTATCCAGAGTAATGAGTGTCGTTCTGCCTAAAGGAACGGCCGTCAGTGAACCAGATAAGGTCAGGCTTGGTGAGTGGTCCCTTAGAAATGGAAGAATGACAGGGGAGGAAATCATCTAAGGTTTCCAAGCAATTATGAATTGGTGTGTTAGACGTGGGAGTCATTGGGAGTAGTGAGGCAGGGTTCAGTGTAGAGCAGGGGAGGAAAGTAATATTAGGGTTTTCCAGAAAGGAAGTGAGTAGCGACAGAAATCTGGATGGAGGAAGGGTTTGAACTCTCTTATAAGCTAAAAGATCCTTCAAGTGATGTGGGGAGTGGATAGTTAAAGGGGCCCCAAAAGTCAGCTTAGAGGCTTCTTTGTGTAAAATTTGTCAACCAGCCAGAGCTCTTAAGCAAGGGGCCCACCCATGGATGCTAGGGTTGAGTTTATTGGACATATATGCCACAGGTGCAAATGTAGGCCCATAGTTTTGACCTAAGACCCCAGGTGCTGCTCCCCTTTTTTATGGACATATAGATGAAATGGTCTTGAAATATCAGGAAGGTGAAAGGCAGGTGCCTTTAAGAGGAGTTGCTGAAGCCTGAAGAAATGGTAGTTGGGGGAGGAGGCAAGAGATTCACTAGAGGGTCCTTTTGCTAGGTAATACAGGGGTTTGGATAGAAGCAAATAATTTGGGATCCAGGCCCTAAAATAACCTGCTAGTCCTAGGAATGATAGTATTTCAGCTTTCGTATGGGGCACTGGAAGATCAGAGAGGAGTTGCCTCTTATCCAGTGTTATTTTCTTTTTCCTGGGTATAAGGCGAAAACCAAGATAGGTGACAGAAGACTGGGAAACCTGGGCCTTGTGGGGAGACACCCTATATCCCTTGTATGCTAGGAAATTAAGAAGCTGGGCAGTGTGGGATTGAGAGTGTTCCCAAGAGGGACTACATAGAAGAAGGTCATGGACATATTGAAGGAGAGTAGAGTCAGGACAGGTCGGGTGAAAGGATTTGAGGTCCTGGGCAAGAACTTGGCAAAAGAGATGGGGGCTATCCCTGAATCCTTGTGGGAGTACAGTCCAGGTAAGCTGACGAGAATTGCGGGTGTGAGAGTCAGTCCACGTAATAGCAAAGATATCCTGAGATTTTGATGACAAGGGAATAGAAAATAATGCATCTTTTAAATCTAGGACCGAGAAATGGGTAGTAGTGGCAGGGATCTGAGAAAGGCAGGTGTAAGGGTTGGGCACTACCGGGTGGATGGGGACCACATAGGAGTTGACAAGGCGAAGGTCTTGAACCAGCCTGTAGGACCCGTTAGGTTTCTTTAATGCCAGAATGGGTGTGTTGAAAAAAGAGTGTGTAGGTCTAAGATACCCCTTTAGTAATAAATCCTGGATGATGGGTTCTAATCCAAGGAGGGCTGTGGTTGTGAGTGGATATTGTGGTTGACTAATATATCTTGAAGGGTCGCGTAAGACAATATGAATAGGACTGCATTTAACCATAGAGGGTGTAGTTGTGTCCCAAACCTCAGGGTTAACTGGTTTAGATAGTCGTGGGAGAGTGCATGAAAGAGGTGTATCTGCCCCTAGGAACATCATGAGGAAATGAGAGGTAGGAGAGGTGTTGGGTGATATGTGGTGACTTTTAATAGTGAGAGTATGTCCCTTCCCAGAAGGGGAATGGGGCAATGGCTCATAACAAGAAAGAAGTGTGTGAAGGACAAAAGGGATCCCTGCATATAACATGATAAGGGGGGGAGTTTTTTGAGGGAAAATCTGTTTACCTCCTACCCTGACAATAGGAGTTTTTGAGGGTGTGGTAGGACCCACCAGTATCCAAGAGGAAGGTAATGAAGCTTCCAACCACCAAGAAGGTGACCCTAGGCTCTTGCTTCTTGATGGTAATAGTTGGGAGGGAAGGCCCAGGGCTCCATCAATTCTCCTCTTCCAAGCCCAAAAGACGCTGGGGTTGCCGGGTGGCTGACCAACCTCCCTTCCGGGTTTTTGGGCAGTCTTCCCCCCAGTGTCCCCTTTGATGGCATTTTGGGCAGGGGTTGGAGGGTGTCCGGGGCCAAGGACAATCCCTGGCCCAATGTCCCTCCTTACCACATTTGAAGCAAGCTCCTGGGGATGTCTTATTGGGACATCGTGGTGATGGACCTTCTCTGAATGACCTAGGCCAACATTTGGAATTTGGCATTTTCAGCCCTCTGCCTACGGTGTTCACTTTCATCTTCTCTACCAGAAAAACCTTGAAAGCGACAGCGAGGATTTCTGTCTGAGGAATAGCAGGGCCCTGTTCAAGCTTTTAAAGCTTGGCTTTAATGTCAGGGTAGCTTTGTGCCAGAACATATGTCATTAAGACATGACGGCCATCAGGGGTTTCTGGTTCGAGGTTTGTGTACTGTTGAAGGGCCTTGGTTAGTCTATCCAGGAATTCTGAAGGTGTTTCCTCCTTCCTTTAAATGACCTCCTGCACCTTTTGAAAGTTAAAAGCCTTGCAGGTGACCTTTTTCAGGCCCGCCAAGAGGCAGGATGTAAAAAGGTCATGAGACTGTAAGCCTTCAGGGGTATTGTAATCCCTTAGGGGATTCTGCTCTGGGATGGCATGAGTGCCCGTGGGGTGGTTAGGATTGGTCCTATGATTTTCATCAGTGTGGGCTTGGGCTAGCTCCCAGACCCGTTGCCTTTCCTCCAGGAGAAGTGTTTTGGCCAAGAGCATGAAGATATCATGATGAGTGAGGCTATATACTTGCAGGACCCATTGAAACTCCTGAATGTAAGTGGTGGGGTCAGTGGTGATTGAGCATAACTACCTCTCTAGCTGAGTAATGTCTGACATGGAGAAGGGCACATGGACTCTGATGATACCCTTGGGACCAGCTACCTCACGAAGGGTTGAAATTGTCTTGGGGGTGGGAAGGAGTCCCTTAGACCTTTTAACAGGAGGACTGAAAGAGGCAGGCAATGGACAGGAAGGCGAGGGAGAGGAAGGGAGTGTCTCAGTGGAGGAGGAGGTGGAGCAGGCAGAAGAGGGAGGAGGGGAGGGGGCTGAGGATCCATGGAATCAGGCAGAGGAAGAGGAAGGTATAGCGGGAGAGAAGGCGCAGATGGGGCTTGGGGATAAGGTGGGGGTTCATCTGCTGGGTCGAATGAGGAAGAATCTGCGAAGTCAGGAATAGAAGTAGGGGAAGAGAGGGGTTTGCAAGCAAGGAGGACCTGAGAGGGAGGGCAAAAGGAGCAGAGAGAAGGGTGCTGTGTGTGAAGGCTAAAACCTTCAACTCAGGGAATCACCCTCCACTTTTTCAGACACTGGCAGTAGTTAAAAAGGTCACGGAGGAGGTTTGAATCTAAGGAGACTTCTGGTGGCCAATGATTGCCATTATCCAGTGGTTATGTAGACCAATCTTGGGTACAGAATTTGATTAGAAGTTTGGTTTGATGTCTGGTGTGAGGGAGAGTGTGGCCAGATATTTTATTAAACATTTGAGAGGTGAGTCTTCAGGTACAGATGAAGAGGTGCCCATAGTCACAGGAAGAGATGGAAGAGAGAGAAAGAGAGAGAGAGAGAGAGAGAGAGAGAGAGAGAGAGAGAGAGAGAGAGAGAGAGTAAAAGTAAGCGAGAGAGACAAAGAGAAAACCCCGGCTGGAACAGCCTCCAGGAAGCTCAGGGCGAACAGGGGTCAGGTGGGCATCCCCAAAATGACCAGCCATCACGAGGAAATACAGAGGGCACTACCTGGTCGTCACCAGTGAAGTGCGATCTGTGAGACCCAAAGGGATTGGAGCCACGGGCAACCTGACGTCAGGAAAGTTTTCGACTGCAGCAAAAGAAGTCAGTAATGAAAACAGAACCCTGGCTCCGGCAGAATGCAGTTCCAGGCCGGGATTTCAGTTTTCCCCGAGCAGAGAGGCAGCTTCAGCCAGACACAGCAGCCCCGCAGGAAACAGCAACTCTAGCCGGCAGCGGCAGCAGCAGTGTAGGAGAAAAAAAGACAGAGCCTCTCCTGTAAACTCAGAAGCCTCACGCAGCAAAGGGAAATTGATCACCAGAGGGTCCACTGCGACCAGTAAAGGTCTTAGTGGGAGGAATTCCTTCCCCCCTAAGGGGCGTCTGGAGTGTGCCGGACAATCATGGTCACAAACCAGCGGTAGCCCGAAGGGTGTTGGCGAGCTGGGGTCAGGGGAGGATTACCTACATCAGATAAGTAGTCAGTGCAGGAAGCCAGCGATTGAAAAGAGTGGACCAGGGCAGAGTGTCTTGGCGGAGTGGGGGATGGGGCTCTTTTTGAAAAGAGCTCACCTGTATCCTCACACGTGGCACCAGAATGATAGAAGTCCCCACGCACAGACACTTCGCCTGGAGAATTCCAATTTTATTGCAAAAAGCTCTGTGCTTATATAGAACTAAGGGGGAGATGGAAGGGCTTAGATAAATGGCAGGCAACCCATTTATTGGGAAGTTCTTTCAGATATCAGCTCCAGAGCCCAGGAAATAGTTCTCATTGGGGCTAAGTTTCCCCGCCAGCGAGATTTGAAATTGGAGCAGGCGGGAGAGTTCACACGGGCGGGAACTTTACGTGCCACTGCAGAAAAGAAGAAGGAAGGAAGAAGAAGTCCTTAGGCGCCATACTGGGGATTTTCTCTGGGGTATGGCTGCCGTTTATACTTTTCCCGACAACGAGTATACCAGACAGTGCCTTGATTGACTGGTTTTCATGACAATGGTGTTTAACAGAGATGCCAGAATGTTGCATCCTGCTGAGTAATAACGTAGAGCAATGGTGGGCAGGTGTGTGATAAAACATCTGTGGTGTCGCCATGTGGATCTGCCATTGGCCTCCAAATGGCTTGTGACTGACATGGTGAAGCCAGCAGACCCTTATATGTAAAGGCATCTTGTTATATGTAGAGGTTTCAGGACATTGTTCAGAATCAGGTTGCTATGGTCAAGGAGGCAAGCTATGTGGGATAGAAGCCTTGTTCTTCTATTCTCCTGCAGACCCTGACCCACCACACGTGACAGAACTCCCTCCCACACTGTGTCCCAGTTGAAAACCTTGTATATCATGAAACAAATACAAAACTCCCAGTGCAACAGCAAGATACACCACGAAAATGGAGGATGACCATATGGTTTCACAGATCACATGGGGAGACATTTAGCCCTCATTGGCCACAGTTTAACTACAAAGAGAGAATTCTGCACTTCTGCCTCATGTTCATTGGAAAAGAAGAAACCATGTCCTCCAGGTCTCATAGATGCAGACCCAGCTTTGATGGTCTCACTAGAAAGAAAGCTAAAGCTCCTGACAACAACATATGTTTCAAGTGCCCAACCTCACAGGCAGTTTCTCAAGAAGTCTCTAGGCAAGTAGACCTCCATGTTTGTGGAGTGTTTACCCTGCCCTTTACTTTTGGAAACTTCTCTACCACTTCCAAGGTAATGAACTCCTGAGCATATTCCATTCCAGATATGTATTCACAGATTTTCTAACTCTTCTCCTCTAATTGTGTCTTACTTAGGGTAAAGGTTTTGTCAAGGCCTTGTTTTGGATGAGAGTGGGAAGATTTTTGTGTAGCACATCTTTACATACACATTGGATTCATTTTCAAATTTTCCATTCAAAATACTGAATCCCAGACACTAACCCATTCCCTACTAGACTCTGACTACAAATCCTAAAATGATGGAGAAAAATAACCCAAAAAGAATAGAAATACAAGGAGTTCAGAGGAGGCACGGTGTATCGTTGGTCTTGCCTTTTGCATGATATAGGGTAGGAGTTAGAAATCATGTCAATTTTTTGTTGAAATAGTTCTCCATGTGTTTTGAAAGTTAACAAATATGTGAATTCCTGTTTCCCTTTCTCTGTAGCCTATTCAGCACATGTATTTTCATATGCACATATAGAATCCTACCTGGTATCACATGTACATTCCTGTGAGGCGGCAAACTTGGCAGATACAAAGTGTGAGAAGAGATCACTCCTCCTAAATGCTTTTGGAACTAAAAATTCGAACTATTAGTGAGCTTCCTAGTAGAACAACAGTATACATAAATCCATGTTCAGTAAAATTAATATTTTTGGATCTGTGGATGATATATATTTCACAATAAATTTTGATTGGCATATATATTGCTACTTTTTAATGTCTTTGTTTGTGTTTTGTATATATATATATATATATATATATATATATATATATATATATATATATATACACACTCTCCAGATTTTTGAAAATATGAAATATATGCATCTTATTATAGAGTCCCTACGTTCATTCATGTTCATGTATGTGGATTTATAGTAAACTTTTCACAAAATTATTCTCAGAAATATTCATCCACCTGAAATACATATTTTTTTCGTACTTCTGAAAACTAACTTCAGTGAATGGTGCATACAAATCCTAATATTTCTACAGTAACTGACCCAGTTTAACATTAATGCAAGTAGATTCCTATGAGACATGATGTATATTTTAATGTTAATTTTTATTCATTCAACACTGCTACATTACTATTTCTTCAATTTATGCACATCATAGGATATATATTTCATCCAGAGTTTGCAAATTTATACGCATTTGTTTCACTTTGAATCACTTCCTGCTTCAGAACACATGTATTCCTCCATGTTTCTTGACTGGTCTTTTCATGAGACTTCTTTCCAAACACATTTTTTTCAATTTCCATAAACACTTTTGAAGTGTAACTCACACACTCTTCATGATAAACCATAACCCTAATATTACCATTAGATTTATAACTCGTTGAAAAGAATGTATGTATATCAATATAAGATTTCGTGTATTTTTTCAGATATCAATTCAATCCATTATTTAAAGTTGAACTAGTTATATTATTTATTCACAGTATGGTCTACTCATGCATTATCTCTATATTCCTAGACACAGGGTGCTGGGAGCCATCAGCCAAGTAGGTATGACAATTTCCTTGCCAGCATACCCCCATGTTTCTTTAGTGGAAGGACTCATGGAAATAGGACATTTTGCAGGACATTGCATGTAAGGTGACCTTGCTCAAGGACCAGGGCAGGATCCGTGTTTAGGGTGTTCCCCCTTTAGAATAGGGCGGTTTAGCATAATAGAAGATTAGGGTGTTCCCCCTTTAGAATAGGGCGTATCCTGCTGCTGAGTTCCTTTTGAGTTCTTAGGGTCAGACAGTATATTTGGGAGACAGAAGCCCAGGAGTAGTGAATTAGGGCAGAGAGTGGATTTGGGCAGAGTGTGGATTTGGGCAGAGAGTGGATTTGGGCAGAGTGTGGATTTGGGCAGAAAACGTGGATTCCCCCAGAACGTGTTTGTAGACGGCCGGTGTGAGCTCGGGAATAAAGAATTGCTGTTTGAATCTACAAGCTGTGTGGAGGCTCGTGATTTGTGCCCAGCCAGAGACTGCGGCAACAGGGTACACCTATTTGTACCCCCAATACTAATTTAAATGTCTTCAAAATATTGCTCCAAGAAATGGTGGAAGAAATACTCATGTCTCCTGATATACATATACATTTTATCACAGTAATATTTTGGACACAAAAAGCAAAGGTCACACTTATGTTTGTACCAATGTAAAGGTCATTCTAGCTTTGGAGGAAGAGACAACCAAGAGACTGTCTCATGCAACAACAAAGGGTTTATTGGGGGTTCAGCATGCTGGGGCTCAGAGCTCACTTGAATAGAGCAGAGAGCCCTTATAACATCTTAAGCAGAGCTTACATACTTAACTTGGAGAGGGCAGGGAGGGAAGTTAATTGGTTGGTCAGGGCGAATGGGCGGTTTGCGTGCAACCGGGTGAGGGATTCCATTCTGCAGTTTGGCAGTTGGAGACAGCACATTCTGGGAACAAGATTTCCAAACAGTTCTCATGATTTCAATAGTGTTTTGTTAAGAATACAGCAAAACAGGAAGTGACAAATACCTATTTTATTAATCTTTCATTCCCCACTTCTTTTTCTGGTTACTTTTAATCATAAAAGTGATCATTGGGGGGTGTCATATTTTATTTCTGCTAATGGGATATATTGTTGTCTGATTACCAAAATTTAACTTGTCCAATTTGAGCTTTAAGAAATGAAACTACACGGTGGAGCAAACAGGGTCTACAGTTAGCAATAATATGATGATTATTAATGGACCAGCCAGAGCTGATAAAAGCGTAGTTAACCAGGGGGACTGTGTGAATGAAGACTCTAACCACCCTTTTTGGGCCTCTCTCTCTCTTGTTGATGCTCTTCAAGGTGTCTTCTCAATTTACTCATAGATAATCTTACAACCAGTATGATCAGAATAAAAACAACATTCTTCCCTCAATTCAGCACAATGGCCCTCTTTTCTCATGAAGAGGAGGTTCAACCCTCGCCTGTTCTGTAAAACAACTTCAGAGAGAGATTTTAAAGATTCCTGTAAGGCTGTGATGAAGGTTTTTAATATCTTTAAGCTTTGTTCTACTGCTGCTTCTAATTGGCTCATTTGTTGTGTTCCATGGACAAGGGCAGTGGTTCCTGTGCCCACCCCTGCAGCAACTCCCATTCCTAATAGGATGGCTAAAGTGAGGAATACAGGTTCCCAGCAGAACTGGGTTGTATGCCCCCCGCTATTTGATCTTAATGAACCTGCATCATAATAGAGCACTCTGGGAAACATCTGCACCATTACATAATTAATCGCACCAGTTGAACATTTTATGAAAACATAAACAATGTTTAAGTATATAGAATTATACTCTTGTAGGTATGGACAGGGCAAGGCACCTAAGAAAGCACCGAAAACAGGGAAAGAGTCCTATTTGTTTGCAACCGGATTTAGAGGGCATTGCTTCTGTTGTAATCAATTAATCCCCTGAACACCAAGTTTAGGTAGTTTCAGAATTTTGTACCCAGCATGTAAGGGAAGGGGCTCAGAAGTTCACAGTCTGCAGAAGTCCACAAAAAGCAGTATTTGTTTCTGTTTTTTTTTCCTCTGTTCTGGCCAAGTTAACTTTTTAAGGAGACCTAGGATGGGGAGAGCTTTTTTCTTCTCTTTTTTGTTTTCTTTCTGCCAGCTGTTACCATGGCACCCAGTTGGTAACTTCTTTCTCTTACAAATGTAGCCATATCTGTGAAGCCCCAGCTCAAGGCCAGAGGCCTTGTTCACATATTTTGTGAAAAACTAGTAAGGGGGTGTCTAGCTTAGGAGTGATGATTTTTCCAGCCAGTTGCCAAGTAGAACAGGCAACATGAAAAGAGGAAGTTTATCTACATTGAACTCTTTTATAGGGACTTTTTCGCTGAAAGTACTAAAGTAGGCCATGGTGAAGAATTTTGGAGAAGGTCACTTAAGACTTTTCTGTGGGCCTTGTACAGAGAGGGAAGACTGGGAAGGCGTGGGGTGAGAAAGGAGAGATGTAAAAGAATAATGGGAAAGGGGTTTGGGATTTTCCTAGCAACAAAATCTTGAGCAGTAGAACAGGTAGAGCAGAGGGGAAGACGGGAGTGAGTATCCCAAAAAGCCTGTGAGGGAATTTAAATTCTTAGTAACCTGTTTTCAGTGATAACAAAGCAACTTTAAAAGCAATTTTCATTACAATTTGGATAGGGGTCTGAAGGCTCTCCTCAGGTTGTTTGAGCTTAAGTATAGCTGGTAAGAGGACCTGGTGGGACCCGGTGCGGGCACTGACAGGAGAAGAGATGAGTGAGTGAGTGGAGGGGTGCCTCAGTACCTGCTACCTCAGCAAGGGGGCAATTGTCTGAGAACCGAGGTTTGGGTTTTGATCTAGTAATTGGAGGGGAGAAATCAGGTTGCTGAGGTGGGAGTGACAGCAGAGATTCTGGAGCAGAAGGCGGAGGGTAAGGATCTATTGGAGAAGCATATTTCAGGATATGAGAGAAGGAGGGAATAGGCCTCCACATAGGGGAATCTCCATTCACCGTTTTGAGCACTTGCAGAAGTTAAAAGGGTCACACAGAATTTGAGGATCTAGAGACCCATCTGGGGGCCATAAGTTTTGGTTGTCTAATTGGTAATATGGCCAATGCTGTGTACTGAATTTGATGAGGAGTTTGGGTTCCACCAGGCAGCCCCTGTATGCTTACATCCCCATGACTTACAGAAGATGTCGGCTTTTCCCCCACACATCCATGGCTGTTTGTTGTTTTTGTAGTCTGCCGGGAAAACATAGTAATCTAGGCTAGCCAACCTGCATCTGGCTCGCGTGTCCCTACATCCATAATGTTTGTTTCCATTATCTATGGTACGGAATGGATTTAATGAAATTTTAGTTGGATTCGCTTCTTCAGGGATATCTTAATAGGAAAGACCTATAGCCAGCTGACAAATGTCTGAGTGGAGAGATGGCCACCAGGTCCCTAAGGGGCCTGTATGCAAGATAGACCATACTTCTTGTCTAGTAAGATTTGTGATCAGCCATCGCTGCTGAACGGGCTGATGAGCATTAGGACTACTCGTGGCCAAGGGGAGAATCTATAGTCTTATCCATATGGTGGATACAGCATTTGAAAGGGTTACCACTGTTTTCCAGTATCCAGCCAGAGTCTGGACAGGGCGCAGGCTTGAGATGAGAGGCATGGATCCAGGAAGTGATTCCGTCTACATATACCACTGTAGGTGTTATAAGTAGCACCTGGTGTGGTCCTTTTCAGCGGGGTTCCAGGGATGACACCTGATGTCGTCTTATTTAGATGAAGTCTCTTACTTGATATCAATGTGGAGTCCGCTCGTCCCCAGGTTGGTAGGCAGTGGCCAGCTGTTTCTACAGGTATCGCTGAGTTCTTTCAAGAGCTTTTAGTATGTCAAGCAAGGGGGTGTGGAAAGGATCGTTAGGTCTTAGAGTTGGGGTTAGGTCCCTTACTGGAGGAGGGGCAACATAGAGAATTTAATAGAGGGTGAGGTTACACAAAGAAACAGAGGGAGTATTTCTTGCATGAAACAGTGCATAAGGCAGGAGGATACTCTAATCTTTTATGCCGGTCTATAAGCTTAATTTCGTTTAGGTCTCTTTAATGGTTCTATTTATTTTTTTTTACCTGTCCTGAGCTCTGGGGTCTATAAGCACAATGTAACTTCCATATAATCCCCAGGGTCCTGGCTAACCCATGACTTATTTGGGCCATGAACGCCATTCAAATATCATACCCTATTACCTTAGGCAGACCATATCTAGGAAAAATATCTTTCACGATCTTCTTGACCACCATTTGCTCTTTTTTTTTTTTTTTTTTTTTTTTGTGGGAACGGCTTCAATCCATCCTGAAAATATATCTACAAAGACTAGGATATATTTAAGTCCATACCTTGCTGGCTTGATTTCAGTAAAGTCCACTACCCAGAATTTTCCTTGTCTGGTTCCTTATAGGTGCTTTCCTGCAGGAAGCTTGGAACCGTAAGCATTAACCAATTGACAGACCCGACAGGCTTTTGTTACCCGTTCAGATATTTCCTTTTGCTCTGAGTCGCTTAGTCAAAAACTCTGTTCTTGATCCTTCAGGAATGCCTTTAGTTTCTTTGAACCAAGGTGAGTGAGTTGTTCTACACTTTTAATGTAGTGTAGGGCTTTCTGTAATTGCAGGCTGGGCTCAGTGAAGTTGATAATTTCAGTGTCAGTGTCCTTAGATGTTATCAAAAGCTTGCTGATGCTCAGGGGTCCATTGGAATTGGGCATCCTCATTTAACAGAGTGTATAAAGGAATATCAAAGAACACAAACCCAGGTATCCGTAACCTGCAAAAGTCTCCAGTCCCAAGAAACTCTCTGTGTTGTCTCCTGTTAGATGGGGGTGGTAGCTGCACAACAGTTTGTTTTCTGGGCTCAGTGAGCCATCATTTACCACCCCTAAGGGAATACCCCAGGAAGATTACTTCTTCCTGGCAAATTTTTGCCTTTTTGGCCGAAGCTCTATACCTGAGTTCAGCAAGCTCAGATAATTTTGCTTGGGTCCCAGACTCACAGTTTTTCTTGGTGTTGGCAGCCAGTAGCAGGACATCCACATATTGAAGCAGGGTGACTTCGAGGTGCGTAGTTCTGAAGTTGTTGAGATCTCTGTGGAGGGCTGCATCAAAGAGAGTGGGGGAGTTTTTGAACCCCTGTGGGTGTCTAGTCCTAGTTAGTTGACCAGATGTTCCGGTTTCTGGGTCTACCCAGTCGAAAGCAAACAGAAACTGACTATCTTTATGCAGAGGCAAGCAAAAGAAAGCATCTTTTAAATCCAGAAGAGTATATCATTTTCACTCAAGCTACAGCAAACGGTTTATTGGGGGTCCAGCCTGCTGGGGCTAAGAGCTCACATGAATATAGCACAGAGCCCTGAGAACAGCTTAAAGAGAGCTTATATACTTTCCTTGGAGACAGCAGGGAAGGAAATTTTTTGATGGGTCAGGGCGAGTGGGCGGTGTGCGTGCAACCGAACCGAGTGAGGGAGTACATTTTGCAGTTTGGCAGTTGGGGACAGCACATTCTGGGAACAAAATTAGCAAACACTTCTCAAGATTTCAACAGTGTTTTGTTAAGCATACAGAAAACAGGAAGTGACAAGTACCTATTGTATTAACCTTTCACCAAAGCAAAATGCAAAGTGAGCATGGATTACTAAAATCAACCATGTCCAGATTGCCTAATGCTCTCAAATGTCAATCCTATTGGTTACTACATATTTGTTTCTTCATAAGATTATACATTCAACTTCAACCATGTTGAAAGTGTCTAATCCAATCACTCACCTTATACTGTGCCTGATTTCCTAATGTCTCTATTGATATCTGCTTTCCCACATATTTTCCCCAGTTCATCATTGTGAATGACTTTTCACATGTGCTAATATTTACGTTCACTCTCTAAACGAAACAATATTGCTAATAAACTTTTGGTCCAAATTCTATACTCACTCATTTTACTAAACCTACAGACTATCTTCCTAGTGCTACAGACTATTCATTTTTGCCGGGATGTTCTCTTTGACATTCAATCATCCAAGGTACAAGGTCCTATGCCATTGCATATCGATTTATCTGAGACATCTCTGCAGAACACAATTCAAAGCTAAGTATCCCACTAAAGGGCCCAATGCCCTTCAGGGCTTCAAATCATACCTAGATTTTCTGGTTTCATACTTATATTTCACCTATATATTCTTGTGAATATCGCAGGTTCCCAATACCGTTATCCATCCCGCAAAATGATTCCTAACCCAAATACAATATGTTATTAACACTAATCGAACTGATTGTGTTCCCTCAATCTAACTTTACAGAAGAGCAGAGACAGAGTTGGTTTTACAATACTGGCATGTAGGTGATCTCCCAATTGCTGAGAACCTCAAAGGTTGATGCAGAAATGATCCCAGGAGAAGATGTAGGCAGATATAAAAGACCTGTGAGAGGAAAAGTCATCTTCCATGGCAAACAACCTGTTAATGATGAAAGGATGTGTCTGAATCAGCCTCTCTCCTCTTAATATAAAGAAGATGGACAAAACCAGACCTGTGTGGAGAGCTTCTCCGTGGTCCCTATGGTTGATATACCATTCTTACTTGTGAAAGTGTCACAGGAAGTAGGGGCAGCCTCCATCTCAAGGGACCCTTGGAAGCAACCGTTAGGACAAAGTGGTTGCAAAGGCAGTGACCTCATTCCGTTCCTGAAGGAATTGACCTACGTCACATCTTTGGTGATGGAACTCTCTGAACTTGCAATCCAGGAAGCCAGGCACACAGCCAGTCCCAGTCCCAGTTCCATTTGGCTCACTTGTTTGGATTTACCAAGGACAGAGTCTGCCTTGTTTGGTACATAATGATTTGAGGATGGCAAAATGCAAGTAGAGCTCTGAAGAGAGTCCTTTCCTGAGAAAGCAGGTAGTGGTCAGCACAGGCTCCTGACAACTTCACAGATTTGGACAAAGAGACCAGATCTGAGACCCGACAGGCCATTTCGGGAAAAGATAGTATGGTCCACCAGTCAGAGGACACTCTGGAAAGTCACAGACTTACTTGGGGGAAGGAGGTGCCTTTGTGAATGTGGGTGTGAGTTTGTGGATTTGTCTCATGTTCTCAGAATAGGTAGGAAAGTCAGTATGTTTGGTTTGGAGTGGACTGTTTCTAGAAAGTCATTTGACAAGGTGAGTGTTTCTATGTCTGTGTATCTCACTGTGTCCATGGTTGAAGACATTAGAAATAAGAATGCATCAATGGATGTGTCCTGTCTAGTAGAAAGCTTCCCAGCATTCATCCTGCCCATTTTAGGAATGGACTGCAGGTTTCCTTATTGATGGGCAACACCTACTATCTTCTCAAGTTCCTGTTTTCTTCCCGAATTCTGGCCACTCTCCAGAATAGGCTCATGGTTTTGTGTCCAAGATATGTACCACCTCCAAGCTCTGTGACATGGCCATGTACTGGATAGCTGAAGGGAATGCGAGCATCTCAGAAAACTCAGATATCAGTGTGACCAGGAATGTCTCAGTGGAGGAACACTGCTTTGGGCCTTCTGTTAATCTGTTTGCCTGTTGCCATGAATGTCAGGAAGGTCTTTGCCTCAGGCCACCCCTTTGTGAATCCTGAAGAAAACTGTTTTCAAATGGTAATGAATGTTCATCACCTGTGGCTCTTTGCTTAAATGCTTTAGAAAGGGATGTGTCTGAATCAGCCTCTTGGCCCTGTGTGAGGCAGTGGCTTAGATTCTCAGCGCCTGTTGGATCTAAAGAAAAATCCAATGTGTGCATCCAAAACCAAAATGGCAAAAAGATCAGTCATTGTGTATGAAGTCTCTCACCTTCCTCTGTTAGGTTCCTGACCTCCATCATGTGAGAATATTGATCCTTTGTGACAAATGAGTTCTTTCAAGCCCTGCAGAGGTGATTGGGTTTCCTCATGACTCCAAATCACATAAGGAAAATATACCTGACTGTCAGTAGGCCTCAAATTGGAGAAGCAGAGCAGTATTAATGGCAGACCTATGTGATCAATCCTGGTTCACAGGAAGGGTGTCCAGGCCACTCTGAGGTTAGGCAAATGAGGGGCAAGGGAGCTTATTTTGGACACTCTCTTAGGCTGCGCCATTCATGGAAACATCCAGCCAGAGGTTATGATGAATGTATATGTGGAAGAAGATGAGGGCCTTGGGGGAGTGTTTTGGTTTTAATTGTGGTCATTTGTGTGGCAGTTGGAAGAGATTACTGGGTCCACCTGGGCTTGAACTCTGGTGTGATTCCCCTCAGAGACTGAGTTCTGTAACTGACCTCAGAGAAGTAATTGCTTTGGAAAGGGATGTGTCTTAATCAGCCTCTTGACCCTGTGTGAGGCTGTGGCTTTGATTATCAGCACCATATGGATCTAAAGAAAGATCTCATGTGTGCATCCAAAACCAAAATGGCCAAAATTTCAGTCATTGTGGATGAAGTCTCTGGCCTTCCTTTGTAAGGTTTTGAAAGAATAAAAGAAATTGAAATTGAAACGTAAAGAACCAGGTTTTGTAAAGTTTCCAAGCTGCACTCAGAACCTGAAATTCCTGTGGCAGTTAAGACAATTCCCGGAACTGCCCATCAGATGTGTGTTGAAATCTTCCCTGACCACCTAGTTACTTAACAACCTCTTCCCAGAAACCGTGCAGCTCAGCACGTATACATCTCAGAGCTTCAACCAATCAGTTTAAATGTATACCCCTTCTCAGGGCTGACCAATCACCCCCTGCCCGACCTGTTCCTGCCAATGAATGTGCTAATCATGTTTTAGACTTGTTATTTGATTTTCCCACGGTATATGGTGATTTGCTAAAGGAAGCTATGATGTATGTAAAGTTCCTGCCCTCTCTAAAGAATGTATATAAAATCTGCTCAAGTTGTTCTTGGGGATATTTGTTCTTTGCTCCTCAGAAGTGAGCTCTGACCCCGAGCATGCTGGACCCCCAATAAACCCTTTGCTGTTGCATGAGAAATTCTCTTGTTGGTCTTTTCCTCTGATGTTCGGCCCACCTTTTCATCTGGAGGCCCCAGCTGAGATATCCAGCAGTGATGGACAAAACAACCCAATGGATTCCTCTTGGGGTAAGTAAGGTGCCTCTTTCTAGTTTTGGGTTTCAGGTTAGGGCTTGGAAAAGTGGCTGTCGGTGAAGAACATTAGCTCTCTGCAACGGTTGGTGACAGAGGTGTCACAGAGCCACAGGCCATGTCCCTGGGGGACACTCCAGAGGACTCGGGAAATCGAGGAATAGTAGTTTCCTCAACTCGGTTATATTTTGCTTCAGTATTCGGTTTGCCAGCCCATCAGGATTTGCCGGCTACTCAGTTTTGTTCATTGTTAGGAACTCATGTTGAGTTTACTGTCTGTCTTTATTGTCTAACCCATCAGGTTTTGCAAGTTACTCAGTTCTAATGTTTGTCTTGGACTCATGTAAAACGTTTACTGTTTGTCTTTGTCTTTATCACGTTTGTGTATTCACTGTCCCTGTTTGAGTAACTCCCATTATGGGACATTATGGGACAAAGCACTTCCACGCCTCTGTCTTTTACCCTTGATCATTGGACTGATGTCCTCTCAAGGACCCAGAATCTTTCTTTTTCAGTAAAATGCCGGACCTGGCAGACTCTCTTTGCTTCAGAATGGACCATCCTCGGTGTTGGATGGGCCCCAGAAGGATACTTCCACTTCACTCTAATCCGAAAAGTCAGAGATACTGTCTTTCAGCCAGGGCCACGTGGCCACCCAGATCAAGAGCCATATACCCCTTCCCCCACAATCCAACATTCAAACAGTCTGTTCCTCCCCCTCTTCCCTCCATTCTGAGTCACAAGACTGGACACTCCTCTCCCTCCTTATCCTCTACCCTCACTCCCCAACCCCCAACACGTTCCAGATGATCCTCCCGCCACTGACTCAGCCTCTTCGCCGCTAGAGGCTATTGAGCCAGACCCAAGCCCTCCAGGGGACTTTCCCACAGCAGCAGCAGCCCCGCCTCCCCTGGAGGAAGCTGGGCCACCTAAAGGAACGTGCAGGAGATGGATAATAGAAAACTCGAAAGCCCCTGTGATGCCCCCTCTCCGTCCCTCGGGCCCATGAACCGAACCAACTGGGACCCCAACACCTTTGACAGTAGGTAGCATCTGTCCACTTACCACCATTCTCTAATAGTGGGTCTCCGAGCAGCCGCCAGAGGGCCAACTAATTTGGCCAAGGTAAGAGAGATTATCCAAGGGCCTAATGAGTCTCCCTCTATGTTTCTGGAGATAATTATGGAAGCATGTAGGAAATATACTCCTTTTGATGCTCAGGCAGAGGACCAAAAGGCATCTTTTGCAATGGCCTTTATCGAGCAGACTGCCCTAGATATTAAGAGAAAGTTACAACGTCTAGATGAATTACAAGATATGACCTTAAGAGATTTAGTCAGAGAAACTGAGAAAGTATATTATAAGAGAGAAATTGAGGAGGAAAGGGAATAGAGGAGAGAGAAAGAAAGGGAAAAAAAGGAGGATGAAAGGAGCAAAAGGCAGACTAAAGCAATGGCTAATGTTTTGTTCATAGCAGCAAATAGGCCAGAAGTTAAAAAGCAGGGAGACAGGAAGGAATACCTGGGCCCACGCCAAAGGCTGCCCCTGGCCTCAGATCAATGTGCCTACTGTAAAGAAAAAAGACACTGGGCCAAAGAGTGACCCCAAAAGAAGCAGCCATGGCAGCCCGCTGTGCTGACTCTAGAAGAGGACTAGAAAAGTCGGGGCTCGGATACCCTCCCCGAGCTCAGAGTAACATTTGAAGTTGAGGGGAACACAGTGAACTTTAAAGTGATTACAGGAGCAGTATACTCAGCCCTTAAGACCCCACCGGGCCCCCTATCAATTAAATGGTCCCTAGTTCAAGGGGCTAATGGCAGTAGATATCGGGCTTGAACAACTAAAATGAATATGGACCTAGGAAAGGGAAAAGTCCACCACTCTTTTTTAGTAATCCCAGAATGCCCAGCCCCATTGATGGGCAGGAATCTGCTTACCAAACTCTGGACTAGAATAACCTTTAACCCTAATGGTCCCCAAGTGGAGTTTCTAAAGCCTTCAGTAAAAACTCCGATAGTCACGTCTTTGACTACGTCCGTAGAAGATGAACATCAACTCTTCGCGCCCCCTAGGACTGATCAAACAGGCAAACTACCCCAGAAATGAATAAAAGATTATCCTAATGCCAGGGCAGTAACTGGTGGATTAGGTCTAGCCATAAGCAACCTTCAATAGTAGTAGAATTAAAAGCCTCTCCCTCTCCAATCAGTGTTAAACAATATCCTCTATGCAAAGAAGCTAAGGATGGGATAAGGCCCCATATTCATAAATACCTGGCTCTTGGGGTCCTAAGGCCCTGTCAATCAGCCTGGAATACCCCCCCCGTATCAGTAAGAAAGCCAGGAACTTGGGACTACCGTCCTGTTTAGGACCTAAGAGAGATCAACAACAGAGTGCAGGACATTCACCTCACGGTACCCAATCCATATAATTTGCTTAGAACTCTGAATCTGGAGCGGGAATGGTACACTGTGCTGGACTTAAAAGATGCTTACTTCTGCTCGCCCCTACATAAGGACTTTCAGTTGGTGTTTGCTTTCGAGTGGATAGACCCAGAAACTGGAACATCTGGCCAACTAACCTGGACTAGACTCCCACAGGGGTTTAAAAACTCCCCCACTCTCTTTGATGAAGCCCTCCACAGGGACATCAATGACTTCAGAACTGCACACCCCGAAGTCACCCTACTCCAATATGTGGATGATCTTCTACTGGTAGCCGACATCAAGGAGACCTATGAGTCTGGGACCCAAGCACTATTATCTGAGCTTGCTCGGCTTGGATATAGGGCTTCAGCCAAAAGGCCCAAATTTGTCAGCAAGAAGTAATCTTCATGGGTTATTCTCTTAGGGGTGGCAAACGATGGCTCCCTGAGCCCTGGAAACAAACCGTTGTGCAGATACTGCCCCCATCTAATAAGAGACAACTCAGAGAGTTTCTTGGGACTGCCGGCTTTTGCAGGTTATGGATTCCTGGGTTTGTATCTCTGGCTGCCCCTTTATACCCGCTGATAAATGGGGATGCTCACTTCCAATGTACCCCTGAGCATCAACAAGCTTTCGATAATGTCAAAAAAAGTGCTGCTATCTGCTCCGGCCTTAGCACTCCCAGATGTAGAAAAACCCTTCATTCTCTACATCGAGGAAAAGAAAGGAATAGCACGGGGAGTGCTCACTCAGACTTTGGGACCTTGGAAAAGGCCGGTAGCATATTTATCAAAAAAACTGGACCCAGTGGCTAGCGGTTGGCCCCATTGCTTAAGTCCTATAGCAGCGGCAGCCCTTCTAATAAAAGATGCTCATAAATGAACGTTGGGACAGAAGCTAACCATTATAGCCCCCCATGCCCTAGAGAGCATCATCTGTCAGCCTCCAGAGAGGTCGCTGTCAAACTCCAGAATAAACCACTACCAGAGCCTCTTGCTTGACAAAGACAGAATAACGCTGGGACCCACTGCTCCACTCAACCCAGCTCCACTGCTGCAAGAAGAATCATCAGGACCCATCACTCATGAGTGTCAACACATATTGGCAAGGAAACCAGTATACGACGAGACTTGAAGGATCAGCCACTGCCTCGCGATGAAGTCGTATGGTTTACGGACAGCAGCAGCTTCCTCCAAGATGGTAAACAGCGGGCTGGAGCAGCAGCAATTAGCAAAACTAATTTCATCTGATCCTCTGGTCTCCCAGATGGGACATCAGTCCAAAAAGCAGAACTGATTGCCCTTATGAAAGCATTGGAACTAGCAATAGGCAAAAGGGCCACCAAATACACTGATAGCCACTATGCATTTGCCAAAGTTCATATGCACGGGACTATTTACCAACAATGGGAGCTATTAACCTCTGCTGGGAAAGAAATAAAGAATAAAGATGAGATCCTCCACCTTCTCTCAGCAGTGCAGGGCCATAAGAAACTAGCAATAGGGCACTGTCCAGGGCACCAGAAGAGAAACGACCCCTAGGCGGTTGGAAACAGAAGGGCAGATGAGGAAGCTTAATTGGCAGCCATAAACGGAGTGACTCTGTTAACTTTTTCCACACCGGGGGAAACAACAACCAGGAGACTTGGCCGCCCCAGAACATACAGGCAACTTATCATCTGAGGAGACAGATACAGAACTCTGGGACCCTACAGAGCCAAGTTTACAATTTCAAAAAGTCCACCTTTATTTCAAAGACGTACACCAGCTCACCCACTTAGGCTCAAAGAAGTTATAGGCACTCTTAAAAAACTGAAGAAAGAACTTATTATTGACTGACTCACAGAGGAAAGAAATAGCTGAGCAGGTGACGAGAGCTTTTCAAGTCTGCAAATTAGTTAATACTTTCCCATCCAAGCTTCCTGCAGAGAAGCGCTTATGAGGAACCAGACCAGGACAATTCTGGGAAGTGGACTTTACTGAAATTAAGCCACAAGGTATGGACTTAAATATCTCCTAGTCTTTGTAGATACTTTTTCAGGATGGATTGAAGCCTTTCCCATGAAGAAAGAAACAGCTCAGATGGTGGTCAAAAAGATCCTAGAAGACATTTTTCCAAGGTTCGGTCTGCCTAAGGTAATAGGGTCTGATAACGGAGCGGCATTCATGGCCCAGGTATGTCAGGGATTTTCCAGGACCCTGGGGATTAATTGGAAGTTATATTGTGCTTATAGACCCCAGAGCTCAGGACAGGTAGAAAGGATGAATAGAACCATCAAAGAGACCTTAACGAAATTAGGCTTGGAGACCGGCATAAAAAATTGAAAATATGCTCCTACCTCATGCACTTTTTCGTGCAAGAAATACCCCCTCTGCCTCTTTGTGTAACCTCACCCCTTATGAAATTCTCTATGGTGCCCCTCCTCCAGTAAGGGACCTAACCCCAACTCTGAGATTAATTATTTCTTTCACATCCCCTTGCTTGACAGACTTAAAACCCTTGAACAAACCCAGCACCCAGCGATACCTGTGGAAACTCTTGGCCACTGCTTATCAGCCTGGAGACGAGGGAACCCCACATTGATATCAAGTGGGAGACTTCGTCTACGTGAGAGAGCATCAGGTGTCATCCCTGGAACCCCGCTGGAAATGATCATTCCAGCTGCTGCTTATAACACCTAGAGTGGTGAAAGTGGATGGGATCACTTCCTGGATCCATGCCCCCAATCTAAAGCCTGCGCCCTGTCCAGACTCCGGCTGGAAACTGGAACAGACTGGCAAACCTCTCAAGGTGCATGTCCGTGGTGTGGGTTGGGCTATGGATTCTTCTTCTGACCACAAGCAGTCCTAATCCCCATCAGCCTGTTCAGCAACAAGTTATAAATTCTACTGGGCAGGTAGTGTGGTCTATTTCATATACAGCCCCCTTATGGACTTGGTGGCCATCTCTCCACCTGGACATTGTCAGCTTCCCATAGGCCTCTCTGACTGGGATCTCCCTGACATAGTGGACCCCACACAGATCCCACTCATACCCAAAATAGGGCAACATAGACCAACTTACCCCAGGAATTATGGATGTAATCTCCCCCAGCTCAGGTGTAAACTAGCCAGTCTTGTTTATTATTTGTGCCCAACTGATTTCTGAAGTCGCAAACAGGCCCAAACCTGTGGAGGACCCAGTGACTTTTATTGTAGATCTTAGGGTTGTGAACAAATGGGAGCTGCATTGTGTAACCCAAACTCCCCAGACAGTGTGATTCAATTTCATCCTACCCGAATGAACACCTGGATTGATCCCAATAAATGTGCTGCTATCCAAGTGGTGTCAAAAACTCGCTGTGGAAAGAATAGTATATGTTACCCCCTCAATATAAAAGGAAGGGGCTACCTCAGAACAACATGGCCTATGGAAAATACTTGGGGAATGTGATTCTATATTTATGGCGCTGGTTATGACTTTGGTCTCTGGTTCACCATCTGGCTTAAAAAAAAAGAAAATCCCACAGCAATAGGGCCCAATCCCCTCATGTCAGAAATTACACCTCCTCAATCTCCCATGCCTAGATCTACCAGAACCCCTCTACCATCTCATACTTCCCAGTTTCCATCTTTGCCTACTTCCCCAGTCCAGAGTACAGCTGACTCCTCCCACAGGAACTAATTAAACGAACCTTTATGGTACTGAACACCACACAGTCAGACCTCCTTGCATTTCAGCCCAGGTATTAGACAGCTCTGTATATTATTGTGTAATGGTGCAGATACTCCCCAGGGTGCTCTATCATGATGCAGAATCCTTTAAAGGTCTACTAGGGGGACAAAACCCTGATTTTGCCGGGAGCCAGTGTCCCTTACTCTAGCCATCCTATTGGGGATAGGAGCTGCTGCAGGAGTGGGTACGGGAACAGCTGATATGATCCATGGGTCACAACAAATGGCCCGATTAGAAACAGCAATAAATCAAGACTTGAAGACATTAGAGACCTCCATCACAGTTTTGCAGGAATCCTTAACCTCTCTCTCTGAAGTTGTTTTACAGAACAGGCGAGTATTAGACCTCCATTTCATGAGGAAGGGGGGCCTCTGTCCTGTACTGAGAAAAGAATGCTGTTTTCATGCTGACCATACTGGAGTTGTAAAAGAATCCATGAGTAATTGAGAAAATGCCTTGAAGAGCACCAGAGAGAAAGGGAGATTCAACAAGTGTGGTTTGAATCATGGTTTACCCAATCCCCCTGGTTAACTACACTCCTATCAGCCTTAGCTGGACGCCTGATCATGCTTATGGTGTTGCGAACTGTGGGACCTCGTTTGCTTAACCACATAGTTTCCTTTCTTCAGGCTCAGATTCTGCAGGTAAAACTCATGGTAATCAGACAGAAATACACTCCACTGGCAGAAGTAGAATGTAAGACCCCGCAATAATTATGATTCATTACTTAATTAAAGATTAAAAGTAGTCAGAAAAAGGAGTGGGAAATGAAAGAATTAAAGAAATTAAAATTGAAACGTAAAGAAACAGATTTTGTAAAGTTTACAAGCTACGCTCAGAACCTAAAATTTTTGTGTCAGTTAAGACAATTCCCGGAACTGCCCATTAGATGTGTTGAAATCTTCCCTGAACACTAGTTACTTAACAACCCCTTCCCAGAAACCATGTATCTCAGCACGTATACATCTCAGGGCTTCAACCAATCAGTTTAAATGTATACCCCTTCTCAGGGCTGACCAATCACCCCCTACCCGAACTGTTCCCACCAATGAATGTGCTAATCATGTTTTCGAGTTGTTATTTGATTTTCCCACAGTATTTGATGATTTGCTAAAGGAGGGTATGATGTATATAAAGTCCCTGCACTCTCTAAAGAATGTATATAATCTCTTCGAGTTGTTCTTGGGGCTCTTTGTTCTTTGCTCCTCTGAAGTGAGCTCTGAGCCCCAGCATGCTGGACCCCCAATAAACCCTTTTCTGTGGCATGAGACAGTCTCCTGGTGGTCTTTTCTTCCAACGTTCGAACAACCTTTTAAGTTTCTGACTTCCATCAAGTGAGAATAGGTATCCTTTGGGTCAAATGAGTTCCTCAAAGCCCTGCAGAGGCTAGCACCATTGGTGCTTGGATTTTCTCATGACTCCAAATCACATAAAAAATCTATACCTGACAGTCAGTAGGCCTCAAATTGGAGAAGCAGTGCAGTATTAGAGGCAAGCCTATTTGATCACTCCTGGATCATAGGAAGGGTGTCCAGGCAACCCAATGCCCTTCTGGACTTCAAATATTACCTAGATTTCTGTTTTCATACTTATATTTCACCTGTATATTCTTGTAAATATCGGAGGTTCCCAATGCCATTATTCATCTCGCAGAATGATTCCTAATCCAAATCGAACCTGTTATTAACCTTAACCATGCAATATTTCCTCAATCTAACTTTACAGAAGAACAAGGACATTGTTGGTCTTACAATACAGGAATGAAGGGAATCTTCCACCTGCTGAGAACCTCAAAGTTCCATGCAGAAATGATGTCTGAAGTAGATGTAGACACCTCTGAAAGACCTGAGAGAGCAAAAATCAACTTCCATGTAAAACAACCTGGTCAGGATGAAGGGATGTGCCTGAATCAGTCTCTCTCTTCTTAATGTAGATTAAATGGACCAAACCAGGCCTGTGTGGAGAGCTGTTCCCGGGTGCCTGTGGTTGATATACCATTGTAACTTGTGAAAGTGTCACAGGAAGTAGGGGCAGACTCCATCTCATGGGAACCTTGGAAGCAACTGTTAGGACAAAGTGGTTGCCAAGGCAGTGAGCTCATTCAGTTCCTGAAGGAAGTGACCTACCACACTTCCTTGGTGATGGAACTCTCTGAACTTGGATCCAGGAAGCCAGGCACCCAGAGCAAGTCCCAGTCCCAGTCCCAGTGGTCTCAATTGTTTGGATTTACCAAGGACAGAGTCAGTCTTTCTTGGTACCTACTGAAGTGAGGATGGCCAAATGCCTGGAGAGCTCTGAAGAGCGGCCTTTTCTGGGAAAGCAGGTAGTGGCACAACCATGGCTCCTGACAACTTCAAAGGGTTGGCAAAGAAGACCAGGTCTGAGATAGGACAGGCCATTTTGGGGGAATATAGTATGGCCCACCAATCAGAGGACACCACCTTTTAGTTTTGTTAATTTTTTTCAATAGTTTCTTTTGTTTCAATTTCATTCATTCTGCTCTGATTTTAATTATTTCTGCCTTCTCCTGCATTTGCTGTTGTTTTGCTCTTCCTTTTCTAGGGCTTTGAGATGAAGTGTGAGCTCATTTGTTTGTTGGTTTTTCTTTTTTTTTTCAGGAATGACCTCCAGGCAATGGATTTCCCTCTTAAAACTGCTTTCATTGTGTCCCATAGATTCCGATATGTTGTGTCTATATTTTCATTTATCTCTAAGAATCTTTTGATTTCCTCCTTTATGTCTTCAGTAACCCACTTATCATTCAGTAACATATTGTTCATTTTCCATGTGATGTAGGATTTTTCCTTCCTTCTTTTATCATTGGTTTCCACTTTCATTCCATTATGATCAGAAAAAATTCATTTTATTATCTCCACCCCTTTATATTTACTGAGGGTTGCCCTATGGCATAATATATGGTATATATTTTAGAAGGATCCATGTGCAACTGAGAAAAAAGTATATTCACTTGATGATGGTTGATATATTCTATATATGTCAGTTAAGTCTAGGTTATTGATTTTAATATTGAGTTCTATAGTTTCTTTGTTCCACTTTTGTTTGGAGGATCTGTCCATGGTGAGAGAGGTGTGTTGAAGTCACCCATAATTATTGTGTTGTGGTCTATTTCATTGAGGTACTTGAAAAGAATTTGTTTTTTGAACATCGCAGCACCATTAATTGATAATTTTCATGTATTGTTGGTGAGCAATATAGTATATAATGTCCTTCCATATCCCTTTTGATTAAATTAATCTTGAAGTCGATTTTATTCGATATGAGGATGGCCACCCCTGCTTGCTTACGAGGACTGTGTGCATGGTATATTTTTTCCAACCTTGCACCTTCAGCCTGTGTATGTCTTTTCCATTGAGATGTGTCTCCTGGAGGCAACATATTGTTGGATTCGTTTTTATTCCAAGTTACAAACCTATGTCGCGTTATTGGAGAGTTTAAGCCGTTAACATTAGAGTTACTATTGATATATGGTTTGTACTGCCACCCCTGTTTGATTATTTAGCTTTTTTTTAAATTTAGTTTGTTTCTCCATGATTAGCTTTTCCCCCACCCTCTGTCATTACTGAGGCACTTCCCACTGATGGTTTTGGTTGTTAATTTTTATTTCTTCCTCATGAATTGTTTTCCTCAAGATGCTTTGCAATGCTGGTTTTCTGGTTGCAAATTCTTTTAGCTTTTGTTTATCATGGAAGATTTTTCTGCAGCTTCATTTTGCTGGATACAGCTGCAGCTTAATTTTGCTTAATTTTGCAGCTTAATTTTGCTGGATACAGAATTCTTGGTTGGCATCAATTGTCTTTCAGTATTTGAAATATATTGTTCCAGAATGTTCTCGCTTTCAGCAACTGTGATGAATAATCCATTGTCAACTTTATTGGTTTACCCCTGAATGTAATCTGCCTCCTTTCTCTTATACCATTTAATATTTTATCTTTGTTCTGTATATTGGATATCTTCATAACAATGTGTCTTCGTGTTGGTCTACTGTGATTTTGTGTGCTCGGTGTCCTGTAAGCATGTACAATTTGTATATCCATTTCCTTTTTTATTTTTGGAAAGTTTTCTGTAATTATTTCATTCAGCAGGTTACTCATTCCCTTGGTTTGAATCTCTGTACCTATCCAGATGACTCATAAATTTGGTTTTTTTACGTTATCCCATATATCTTGGATGTTTTAGTCATGATTTTTTACCAGCCTTTCTGTGTTGGCTAGATTCTTTTCAAGATGATATATTTTGTCTTCATTATCTGAGATTCTGTCTTCTTCTTGCTCCACAGTGTTAGTGATACTCTCAAATGAGTTTTTAATTTGGTTTATCGTTTCCTACATTTGTGGAATTATTGATTTTTTAATAATCTCTATCTCTTGATAAAGAAGCTTAACTTCTTCTTTTATCTGTTTATGGAATTCATTTTCAATGTGTTCTTTCACTGTTTGGATTTGCTGTCTCGTATCCTCTTTAAGTTTCCATTCCATCAGTCTAAGGTATTTTTTGAGTTCTTTTTATGACCATTTTTCTGATGACTAGAAATCCTCCTGAATATTTAGGCTGTCCTTCATTGTTTGTACTTATTTTCTTCCTTGATTTTTTGTGCTTCTCATGTTACTTCTTGCTCTGTTTGACTGCTGAGTTACTGCTTACTCTTATAAATTTATTTGATGTTTGGGAGGAAAGATAGTAGTAGGGATGGGAAGAAGCACTAAAGAGAAAGAGAGTAGGCAGGTAGAATTCAAGGAAGGGGGAATAAGAAAATCAAGAAGAAATGATAAAACAAAAGAAAAAAAAGAATAGAAAATAAATAAAGAAAAAATTTTAAATAACAATGATAGTTTAAAAAATGAAAATTAAAATTTAAAATAATAATAATAATAAAATAAAAATATTAAAAAATGAGAACATTTTAAAAACTTAAAGTACAACAACAAAAAAATGAATTCACATAAAGAATCTCAACCCCACAGTCAGTAGGCCTCGAGCTGAAGAAGCAGAGAAGTATTAATGGCAGGCCTATTTGATCACTCCTGGTTCACAGGAAGGGTGTCCAGGCCACCCTGATTTTAGGCAAATGAGGGCCAAGGGAGTTTATTTTGGACACTGACATGGGCTGTGTACCTCATGAAAACCTCCAGCCGGAGGTAATAATTAGTGTCTATATGGAAGAAGATGAGGGCCATGTGGGGGCGTTTTGGTTTTAATTGTGGACATTTGTATGGCGGTTGGAAAAGATGACAGGGTCCACCTTGGCTTGAACTCTGGTGTGATTCCACTTAGAGACTGAGTTCTGGAACTGAACTCAGAGAAGTATTGCCATGAATTGTTTTGGGATTTTAGAAGGCCATACATAAGAGTCACCTTTGGAAAGTGAGATCTAGGCCCAAGTTGGCTTTCCACAGAGCAAAGGGAATCTCAGCCAGGATATCACATGATTTTATTCTGAAAGACTTGGCAGCCATAGTTGAGAGTCAAAACACACATGGACCTCACATTGTAGACCAAATGGGCCTGGCTTCATGTGACCTTTTGGCCACTCCTTGAGAAGCCTTGCCTCTGAGTGTTCCCAAGAGCTTTCATTGAAATGAGCTTCCTCACCATTTAATGTTTCCTGAATGAATTGAAACCCACAGTGCCAACAACTTCATCCTTGAAAATTGGCTAGATAATAACCATGAAGTTTTTGAAATTCCCATGACTAGGTGTCACTGGAGAACCTTTGGATGTCTTCTTGCTGATCATGAGGGTATCAGACAGTGCCTTGAATTACTGGGTTTCATGAACATGGTGTAGAACAGAGATGCCAGTAAGTTGGAGTCTGCTGAGTAGTGTTCCTAGAGCTGTGGTGGGCAGTTGTGTAATAAAATATCTCTGGAGTGGCCATGTTTATCTGCCATTGGCTTCCAAATAGCTTGTGACTGACATTTTGCAGCCAGTAGACCCTTATATGTAACAGCATCTTGTTATATGGAGATGTTTCAGGGCAATGTTCAGAATCATGTTGCTATGGTCAATGGGGCAAGTTATGTAAGATAGAAGCCTGGTTGGTGCATTCTCCTATAGAACCCGACCCACCACACGTGACAGAACTCCCTACAGCACTGTGTCCCAGTTGAACTCCTTTTATTTCATGAAGCAAATACCAAACTCCCAGTGCAGGAGCAAGAAAAACCACGAAAAGTGGAGGATAAACAAATGGCTTCACAGTCCACATGGGGAGACAATTAGCCACCAGTGGCCACAGTTTACCTACAAAGAGAAAATTCAGCACTGCTGCCTCATGTTCATTGGAAAATAAGAAACCATGTCATCCATGTCACCTAGATGCAGACCCAGTTTTTATGGTCTCACTACAAAGAAAGCTAATGCTCCTGACAACAAAATATATTTCCATTGCCCAACCTCAGAGGCAGTTTCTCCAGATGTTAGGCTGGCAGAGCTTCATGTTTGTGGAGTGTTTCTCCTGTCCCTTACTTTTGGAAACTCCTCTACCACCGCCAAATTTGTGAACTCCTGAGCATTTTCCATTCCAGATATGTATTCACAGATTTTCTAACTCTTCTCCTCTAATTGTGTCTTATGTAGGGGCGAAGGTAATGTCAAGGCATTGTTCTGAATGAAAGTGGGAAGATATTTCTGTAGCACATATTTGCATAAACATTGGATACATTTTCCAATTTTCCATTCGAAATACTGAATCCCTGACACTAACAGATTCCCTACTAGACTTTTACTTCTAATCCTAATATGATGGAGAAAAGTAACCCAAACAGAATGGAAATACAAGAGGTTCACAGCAGGCATGGTGTATAGTTGGACTTGCCTTTCGTATGATAAATGGTAGGTGTTATAAATCTAGCCAATTTTAATTGAAATAGTTCCCCATGTGTTTTAAAAGTTAACAAATATGTGAATAACTGTCTCCCTTTCTCTGTAGCCTATTCAGCACATGTATTTTTTATGCACATATAGAATTCTACCTGGTATCACACATACATTTTGTGAGGTGGCTGACTTGTCAGATACAAATTGTGAGAAGAGATCACTCCTACTAAACGCTGTTGGAACTGAAAATTCAACACACGTGTGAGCTTCCTACTTGAAAAACATTAATCGATGTTCAGTAAAATGAATATTTTTGGATCTGTGGATGATATATATTTCATGGTGAATTTCAATTGGCTTACATAATGCTACTTTTTAATGTCTCTGTGTGTTTGTGTGTGTGTATATATCTATATCTATATCTATATCTATATCTATATCTATATCTATATCTATATCTATATATATTCACTCTCCAGATTTTTCAAAGTATGAAATGTATTTGTCTTATTATACACTCCCTAAATTCTTCCATATTCATGTATGTGGATTTATAATCAACTTTTCACAAGTTTATTCTCAGAAATATTCATCCACCTGAAATACATATTCGTTTTCTAGTACTGAAAACTAACTTCAGGGGATCATATGATGGTGGCGAAAAGAGTGCATCAACCCCATGTACAGCGTCACTGTGCAGGAGAATGACGAGTTAGAACGGCTAAAACCCATCTTGTTAGGAATTTCCATCAAAATTGGGGTGCTCCAAAACCTAGTGGAAGTATTTCCATCTCACGAGGATCAGCTACGGGGCTCAAACGTGAGTGATTCGTCTGCACGGAGCATCATGCTGCTTATTCAGCAAATTGCCCCGCGGCTAGGGTCTGAGGTGCGCACTGGGAAACGACGAGATAGCAACACAAATATATAGCAGTGCGGATTCAGTGGGTTCCTGCCAGCTCTGCAATCACTGTGCTCATTGCTGAATTCTGGGTTTGAGACGGGGGAAGGAATCGGTCCAATTCGGTTTTCCACACTGGACAGACCACAGAGGAAGCCAGGGGCCACCATCTTGGAGAGGTGACGTCACCATCCCTGTTTTCGACTGATCGCAGCTCATCCAGCTATAGAACAGGTAATCTCAGGCTACCATTTTCCTGTGTCTAGCAGACAAATTACTCAGGTTCAGGTTCAGTGCTAACTCCTTCCTGGGGCCTGCTCCTATCAGAACATACACCGAGCCCAGAGCGGCCGAATTCTGGCTCCTGGGAACTGATCTGGCCCAGTGCTAAAGAACCTGTGGAAACTGCTTCTCGGTCCAGGTCTTGCTGAATATTGTGGAGGTAAATACCTACCGAGCCTTCATACGCAGTGGCTACACGATTGAGACGGGGCTTGTGAGGGACGGTCAGGACTCACCCGTTGCTTTGGTCACCCAGCAAAGGGAACGAAATGCTGCAATTCGCACGAGATACCAACATGGTGGAGATCTGATGTCATCACAAAGCGGTGGAGGAGATAACTTCATCGATACCAGCGGTGACAGAAACAGTTGGTCTCCTGGTAAAGAAAGTGAGTCACAAACACCCGTGTCTCTCTCACTTTGTCATCACGCCAGAGGGGCAGAGCAGAGTCACCGCCCATGCCCGGCACAGGCCCAGCGACCCACAGGCATGGTAGTCACATCATCCCAATTGGATTAGGGGTAGAGCAGAGCCGTCGCCCGTGACCAAAACAGGCCCAGTGACCCGCACGCGTGGTAGTCACGTCACCCCAATTGGAGTAGGGGCAGAGCAGAGCCACCACCCGTGCCCGGAATAGGCCCAACGACCCGCCGGTGTGGTAGACGCGGCACCCCAATTGGAGTAGTGGCAGAGCAGAGCCTTTGCCCGTGCCCGGAACCGGCCCAGCGACCTGCCGGCATGGTAGTCACGACACCCCAATTAGAGTAGGAGCATAGCAGAGCCACCACCCTCGCCCACAACATAGGAAGACCTGCAACCAACTGACGAAACAGGCCCAACAGCCTGCCGGCACGGCAGACACATCACCCCATTTGGAGTAGGGGCAGAGCAGATCCACTGCCCGTGCCCGCAAGGTAGGCAGACCTGCGACCTACCAGCAGAACAGGCCCAGCGGCCTGCCGGCATGGTAGACACGTCATCCCAATTGGAGTAGGGGCAGAGCAGAGCCGCCTCCTATGCCTGGAACAGGCCCAGCGACCCGCCAGCATGGTAGACACGTCACCTCAATTGGATTAAGGGCAGAGTAGAGCCGCCGCCCGCACCTGCAAGGTAGGCAGACCTGTGACCGATCTGCAGAACAGCCCGAGGGTTCCGCGGGCATGATAGACACGTCACACCAATTGGAGGAGGGGCAGAGCAGAGCCGCCGCCCGCGCCCGCATGGTAGGCAGATCTGCAACCAACAAGCTGAACAGGCCCAGTAGCCTGTCAGCTTGGTAGATAGATCACCCGATTTGGAGGAGCAGCACAGCCGCCCCCCGCTCATGCAACCGAGACTTTTCAACTATACAAGAGCAATATAAATATATAGGGGAAAAATTTCAAAAACACAAGTTTCACCAAGCAGAGAGAAATGCGAGCAGTATAAAAAGACAAGGAAAGAAAGGACCACAAGCAATGAAGGTCAGCACAACTTTAGAAGAGGTAATAGCTACAGCAGATGGAATGTCAGATAAAGAATTCAGGATACACATGCTTCAGATGATCTGGAGTCTCAAGGAAGACATTAGACAACAAAATCAGACAATGAAAGATCACTTCGGCAATGAATTACATAAACAAATCCAAGAAGCAAAAGATCAACTATACAGGGAGATAGAGGTTGTAAAAACAAACAAACAGAAATCCTAGAATTGCAGGAAGCAATAAACCAACTTAAAAACTCAATTGAGAAAACTACCAGCAGAGTAGAACTCTTAGAACATAGAACATCAGACAATGAAGACAAAGTATTTCAACTTTTAAAGAACATAGCTTAGCAAGACTGTTAAGAAACCAGGAGCAGAATATCCAAGAAATATGGGATAACATAAAGAGACCAAACTTAAGAGTCATTGGGATACAGGAAGGTATAGAGGTCCAAACCAAAGGGATGAGCAACCTATTCAATGAAATAATATGAGAAAACTTCCCAGACTTGAGGAATGAAACAGAATCCAAAGTACTAGAAGCCTACAGGACGCCAAATGTGCAAAATCATAACAGATCCACACCTAGACACATTAAAATGAAGATGCCCAACATACAGAAAAAGGAGAGAATTTTAAAAGCTACAAGAGAAAGGAAGCAGATTACATTTAGGAGTAAACCAATCAGGATAACAGCTGATCTTTCAAAACTGACTCTGAAAGCTAGAAGATCCAGGAATAACATATTTCCAACACTGAAAGAAAATTGGTTCCAACCAAGAATTGTGTATCCAGCGAAATTACTTCAGAATGGAAGATTAAATTAAAACCTTCCATGATAAACAAAAGTGAAAAGAATTTGCAGCTAGAAAACAATCTCTTCAAAACATCTTTGGCAAAACATTGCAAGAAGAGGAAATGGAAAATAGCAATAGAAACCAACAGTGGGAGGTAGGAAATTAAAGGGGGGAAAATAATCAAAGAGGAAAACAAACCATGTTTAGTAACATATATAAACAAATATGGCTGGAAGAACAAACATATCTCAATAATAACCCTAAATCTTAACGGCTTAAACTCACCAATTAGGACACACCGGCTAGTAGAATTGATCACAAAACAAGACCCATCAATATGCTGCCTACAGGAGACATATTTGATAGAAAAATGCATACATAGACTAACAGTGAAAGTTTGGGAAAAATCATATCACTCATATGGACTTTGGAAACAAGCAGGAGTGTCCATACTCATATCGAATAAAAGAGATTTCAAGCCAAAGTTAATCAAAAGGGATAACGAGAGACACTACATACTGCTCAAGGGAACCATACACCAACAAGACACAACAATCATAAATATATATGCCCCAAACAATGGTGCAGCTATGTTCATCAAACTAACTCTTCTCAAGTTCAAGAGTCTAATAGACCACCATACAATAATCATTGGAGACTTCAACACACCTCTCTCACCACTAGACTATCTTCCAAACAAAAGTTGAATAAGGAAACTATAGAACTCAATAACACAATTAATAACCTAGATTTATTTGACATATATGAAATATAACACCCAACATCAAGCAGTTACATTTTTCCCCCGCAGCACATGGATTCTTCTAAAAAATACATCATATATTATGTCACAGGGCAACTCTTAGACAATATAAAGGAGTAGAGATAATACCATGCATCTTATCTGAACATAATGGAATGAAACTAAAAAACAATGATAAAAGAAGGAAGGAAAAATCATGCATCACTTGGAGAATGAACAATAGGTTACTGAATGATCAATGGGTTATAGAAGACATCAAGGAGAAAATTAAAAAAAACTCAGAGATAAATAAAAACACAGACACAACATATCGGAATCTATGGGACACATTGGAAGCAGTTCTAAGAGGAAAAGTCATGCTTGGAGTTCATTCCTTACAAAAAGAAAAAAACAACAAATAAATGATCTCATATTTCATCTCAAAATCCTAGAAAAAGAGGACGAAAACAACAGCAAAAGAAGTAGCAGCCAAGAAATAATTAAAATCAAAGCTGAAATTAAAGAAATTGAAGCAAAAGAACCAATTGAAAAAACTTGACAAAACTAAAAGTTGGTTCTTTGAAAAAATAAATAAAATCGACAGACCCTTAGCCATGCTAACGAAGAGAAGAAGAGAGAGAACTCAAATTACTAGCATAAGGGATTAAAAAAGGAAATATCACAACAGATATTTCAGAAATACAGAAGATAATCAGAAATTATTTTGAATCCTTAAACTCCAATAAAATAGAAGACAGTGAAGGCATCGATAAATTTCTTAAGTCATATGATCTGCCCAGATTGAGTCAGGAGGATATAGACAACCTAAACAGACCAATATCAATTGAGGAAATAAAGAAACCATCAAAACACTACCAACTTAGAAAAGCAAAGGACCGTATGGGTATACAGCAGAGTTTTACAAAACCTTTAAAGAGGAACTAATACCAACATTTTTCAAGCTATTTCAGGAAATAGAAAAAGAGGGAGATCTTCCAAATTCATTCTACGAGGCCAACATCACCCTGATTCCTACACCAGACAAAGACACTTCAAAGAAAGAAAACTACAGACCAATATCTCTAATGAACCTAGATGAAAAAATCCTCAATAAAATTCTGGCGAATTGAATACAAAAACATATCAAAAAAATTGTGCACCCTGATAAAGTAGGATTCATCCGTGTGTTGCAAGGCTGGTTCAATATACGGAAATCAATAAATGTTATTCACCACATCAATAGACTTAAAAATAAGAACCATATGATCATCTCGATAGGTGCAGAAAAAGCATTTGACAAAGTACAGCATTCCATTATGTTCAACACTCTAGAAAAACTAGTGATAACAGGAACATACCTCAATATTGTAAAAGCAATCTATGCTAAGCCTCAGGCTAGCATCATTCTGAATGGAGAAAAATTGAAGGCATTCCCTCTAATATCTGGAACAAGACAGGGATGCCCTCTCTCACCACTTCTTTTCAACATAGTTCTCAAAACACTGGCCAGAGCAATTACACAGATGAAAGAAATAAAAGGCATAAAATTAGGAAAAGAAGAATTTAAATTATCACTATTGCAGATGACATGATTCTATATCTAGCAGTCCCAAAAGTTTCTACAAAGAAACTAATGGAGCTAATAAATGAATTCAGCAAAGTGGCAGGATATAAAATCAACACGCAAAAATCAAAGGCATTCCTGTATATCAGCGACAAATCCTCTGAAATGGAAATGAGGACAACCACTCCATACACAATATCCTAAAAAAAAATAATAATAATTAGGAATCAACCTAACAAAAGATGTGAAAGTCTTATACAATGAAAACTACAGAACCCTAAAGAGAGAAATAGAAGAAGATCTTAGAAGATGTAAAAATATATCCTGTTCATGGATAGACAGAACTAACAGCATCAAAATGGCGATATTACCAAAAGTTCTCTATAGGTTTAATGCATTGCCAATCAAAATCCAAACGGCATTTCTTCTAGAAATAGAGAAAGCAATCATGAAATTCATATGGAAATAATAAAAGACCCAGAATAGAAAAACAATGCTAAGCAGGAAGTGTGAATCAGGCGGTATAGCGATACCTGACTTCAAACTATACTACAGAGCACTAATAACAAAAATAGCATAGTACTGGTACCAAAAGAGGCGGGTGGACCGATGGTACAGAATAGAGGACACAGAAACCAAGCCAGAAAACTACAACTATCTTATATTTGATGGAGGCTCTAAAAGCATGCAATAGAGGAAGGATAGCATCTTCAACAAATTGTGCTGGGAAAACTGGAAATCCATATGTAACAAAATGAAACAGAATCCCTTTCTCTCACCATGCACAAAAGTTAACTCAAAATGGATCAAGGAGCTTGATATCAAATCAGAGACACGGCGTCTTATAGAAGAAAAATTTGGCTATGATCTACATACTGTGGAGTCGGGCTCCAAATTCCTCAATAGGACACCCATAGCACAATAGTTAATAACTAGAATCAACAAATGGGACTTACTCAAACGAAAAAGTTTTTTCTCAGCAAAAGAAACAATAAGAGAGGTAAATACGGAGCCTAAATTCTGGGAACAAATCATTACTCCTCACACTTCAGATAGAGCCCTAATATTCAGAGTATACAATGAACTCAAAAAATTGGACAATAAGATAACAAATAACCCAATAAACAAATGGGCCAAGGACCTGAACAGACACTTCTCAGAGGAGGACATACAATCAAACAACAAGTACATGAAAAAATGCTCACCATCTGCAGCAGTCAGAGAAATGCAAATCAAAACCATCCTAAGATACCATCTCACTCCAGTAAGATTGGCAGCCATTATGAAGTCAAACAACAACAAGTGCTGGTGGGGATGTGGGGAAACAGGTACACTTGTACATTATTAGAGGGACTGCAAATTGGTGCAGCCAATTTGGAAAGCAGTATGGAGATTTCTTGGAAAGCTGGGAATGGAACTACCATTTGAACGAGCTATTCCCCTTCTCGGTCTATTCCCTAAATACCTAAAAAGAGCATGCTACAGGGACACTGCTACATCGATGTTCATAGCAGCACAATTCACAATAGCAAGACTGTGGAACCAACCTAGATGCACTTCAATAGAAGAATGGATAAAAAACAATTGTGGCATTTATACACAATGAAGTGTTACTCTGCATTAAAAACTGACAAAATCATTGAATTTGCAGGAAAATAGATGGCATTAGAGCAGATTACGCTAAGTGAAGCTAGCCAATCCATAAAAAACAAATGCCAAATGCCTTCTTTGATATAAGGAGAGTAACTAAGAACAGAGTAGGGACGAAGAGCATGAGAAGAAGATTAACATTAAACAGGGAGGAGAGGTGGGAGAGAAAGGGAGAGAGAAGGGAAATTGCAGGGAAATGGAAGGAGACCCTCTGGGTTATACAAAATTACATACAAGAGGAAGTGAGGGGAAAGGAAAAAATAATACAAAAGGGAGAAATTTATTACAGTAGAGAGAGAAGAGGCGAAGAGAGGGAAGGAGAGGGGGGATAGTAGAGGATAGGGAAGGCAGCAGAATACAATAGACACTAGTATGGCAATATGTGAATCAATGAATGTGTAACAGATGTGATTCTGCCATCTGTATACGGGGTAAAAATGGGAGTTCATAACCCACTTGAATTAAAGTGTGAAATATGATATATCAAGAACTATGTAATGTTTTGAACAACCATAAATAAAAATTTTAAAAAAAGGAAAACTAACTTCGGTGAATGATGCACACGAATCCTAATATTTCTACAGTAACTGACCAAATTTAAAATCAATGCAAGAAGATTCCTATGGGAAATGATGTGTATTTTTACGTTAATTTTTATTCAAAACTGGTACATTACTATTTCATCAGTTTATGCACATCATAGGATATATATTTCATATACAATTTAGCAAATTTATAGGCATTTGTTTCACTTTCAATCACTTCCTGCTTCAAAACACATGTATTCCTCCATATTTCTTGACGTGTCTTTGCATGAGACTTCTTTCCAAACACATTATTTTCGATTTCCATAATCACTTTTGAAGCAAAACACACACACTCTTTATGATAAACCAAAACACTAATATTATCATTACATGTATAACTGGTTGGAATGAATGTTTGTAAATCAATATATTATTTCCTGTAATTTTTCAGATATCAGTTCAATCAATTATTTAAAGTTGGAACAATTTATATTATGTATTCACAGTATGGTCTATTCATGCTTTATCTCTATATTCATAGATACAGGATACACCTGTTTGTACCCCCAATACTAATTTTACATTCAATATATTGCTCCCAGAAATGGTGGTAGAAATACTCATGTCACCTGATCTACATATACATTTTATCACAGTAATATTCTGGACAAAAAATGAAAAGGTCATACTTATGATTGTACCAAAGCATAAATAGAAAGAGAACATAGATTACTAAAAACATCCATGTTCAGGATGCCTAATGCTCTCAAATGTCAATCCTATTGGTGATGACATATTTGTTTCTTCCTAAGATTATATATTCAAACTCAACCCTGGTGAAAATATCTAATCCTGTCACTCACTTTATACTTTGCCTGATTTCGTAATGTCTCTATGGATATCTGCTTTTCTACATAATTTCCCAATTTCATCATAGTGACTGACTCTTCATATGTGTTGACATTTACATTCACTCTCTAACCGAAACTCTGTTGCTAAAGAATTTTTAGTCCAAATCCTATACACACTCTTCTTCCTAAACCTACCGACTATCTTCCTAATCCAACCGACTATCCCTTTTGTCTGGATGTTCTCTTCTACATTCAATCATCCAAGGTACAAGGTCCAATGCCATTGTATATCGAATTATGTGAGACATCTTTGCAGAACATAATTCAAAACAAAGTATCCCAATCAAGGGCCCAATGCCCCTCTGGGCTTCAAATCATACCTAGATTTCTGTTTTCATACTTATATTTCACCTCGATATTCTTGTAAATATTGCAGGTTCCCAATACCATTATTCATTGCACAGAATGATTTCTAACCCAAATCGAACCTGTAATTAACCCTAAATATACACTGTTCCCTCAATCTCATTTTAAATAAGAGCAGGGACAGAGTGGTTCTTACAATACTGAAAAGTAGGGGACATTCCATCTGCTGAGAACCTCAAAGGTCCATTCAGAAATGATACCTGGAGAAGTTGTAGGCAGGTATGTAGGACCTGAGAGAGCAAAAGTCATCTTCCATGGCAAACAACCTGGTCAGGATGAAGGGATGTGTCTAAATCATCCTCTCTCTTCTTATTGTAGAGAAGATGGACCAAATCAGTCCTGTGTGGAGAGCTGCTCCTGGGTGCCTATGGTTGATATACCATTCTACCTTGTGAAAGTGTAACAGGAAGAAGGGGAAGCCTCCATCTCATGGGACACTTTGAAGCAACTGTTAGGACAAAGTGGTTGACACGACAGTGACCTCATTCAGTTCCAAACAAAGAGACATACCTCATTTCCTTGGTGATGGAACTCTCTGAACTTGGTATCCAAGAATCCGGGCACCCAGAGGCAGCCCCAGTCCCAATGGGCTTACTTGTTTGGATTTACCAAGTTCAGAGTCAGTCTTTCTTGGTAACTACTGATGTGATGATGGCCAAATTCCAGAAGAGCTGTGTAGAGGGACCTTTCCTGAGAAAGCAGGTAGTGGCTCTTCCCTTTTTCCTGACAACTTCAAAGAGTTGGCCAAGGAAACCAGATCTGAGAGAGGACAGGCCATGTTCTGAGAATAGGTCAGAAAATCGGTTTGTTTGGTTTGGAGTGGATTGTTTCTAGTTAGTCGTTTGACCAGGTGAGTGTTTCTATGTCTGTGTATCCCACTGTGTCCGTTGATGTAGACATTAGAAAAGTGAATGCATTAATGGATGTGTCCTGTCTAGTATAAATCTTCCCATAATTCATCCTGCCCAATTTATGAATGGACTTCAGCTTGTCTTATCGAGGGGCAATACCTTCTATCTTCCTAAGTTCCTGTTTTCTTCCTGAATCCTGGCAACTCTCCAGAATAGGCTCATGATTTTGTGTCCAAGATATGTACCACTCCAAGCTCTGTGACATGGACATGTATAGGATACCTGAAGAGAATGGCCAGCATTTCAGAAAACTCAGATATCAGTGTGAACAGGAACGTCTCAGTGGAGAAACCCTGCTTTGGGCCTTTGGGCCTATTGTTCTGTTGCACTGAATGTCAGGAAGGTCTTTGCCTCAGGCCACCCCTTTTTGAAGCCTGAAGAAAACAGTTTTCAAATGGAAATGAATGGGCAACGCCTGTGGCTTTTGCTTAATTGCTTTGGAAAGGGATGTGGGTTAATTAGCCTCTTGGCCTTGTGTGTGGCTGTGACTTACATTCTCAGCACCTGATGGAGCTAAAGAATGATCCCATGTGTGCATCCATAACCATAATGGCAAAAAGATCAGTCATTGTGGATGAAGTTTCTTCCCTTCCTCTGTTAGGTTCCTTACCTCCATCAAGTGAGAAAATGGATTCTTTGGGTCAAATGAGTTCTTCGAAGCCCTGCAGAGGTGCTTGGGGTTTTGCATGACTCCAAATCACATAAAGAATGTATAACTGAAAATCAGTAGGCCTCAAATTGGAGAAACAGAGGAGTATTAATGGCAGGTTTATTTGATCACTCCTGGTTCACAGGAACGGTGTCCAGGTCGACCTGACTTTAGGCAAATGAAGGGCAAGCGAGCTTATTTTGGACACTGTCTTGGGCTTTGCCCCTCATGGAAACCTTCAGCCAGACGTTAAGATGAATGACTATATGTAAGAAGATGAGGGCCATGTGGGAGTGTTTTCGTTTTAATTTTTGTCATTTGTGTGGTGGTTGGAAGAAATAAGTGGGTCCACCTGGGCTTGAACACTGGTGTGATTCCCCTTAGAGACTGAGTTGTGGAACTGACCTCAGAGAAGTATTGCCATGAATTTGGTTGGGATTTTAGGAGGCCACACATGAGAGTCGCCCTTGGAACTGAGATCTAGGCCCAGGGTTGCTTTCCACAGATCACTGGGAATCTCTGCCAGGATATCAGATAATTTTATTCTTAAAAACTTGACAGCCATAGTTGAGAGTCAAAATACACATGAACCGCACATTGTAGACTTCAATGGGCCTGGCTTCATGTGAACTTTTGGCCACTCTTTGGGAAGCCTTGATTGTGAGAGTTCTCCAGAGCTCTCATTGAAATAATCTTCCTCAACATTTAATGGTTCCTTAAAGAATTGAAACCCACAGTGCCTCCAACCTCATCCGTAAAAACTGGCTATATAAATTCCATGGAATATTTGAAATTCCCATGAGCAGTTGGCACTGGAGAACCTTTGGATGTCCTGTGGCTGATCATGAGTATACCAGACAGTTCCTTGATTGACTGGGTTTCATGAAAATGGAGTAGAACAGAGATGCCATTAAGTTGGTGCCTGCTGAGAAGTGGGCCTAGAGCAGTGGTGGGCACGTGTGTGATAAAACATCAGTGGTAGGGCCATGAGGATCTACGATTGGATTCCAAATGGCTTGTGACTGACATGGTGCAGCCAGCAGACCCTTATATGTAAAGTCATCTTGTTATATGGAGAGTTTTCAGGGTAATGTTGAGAATCAGGTTAATATGGACAAGGGGGCAATGGGGCAAGCTATGAGGGATAGAAGCCTGGTTGGTGCATTCTCCTGTAGACACTGACGCACCACACATGACAGAACTCCCTCCATCACTGTGTCCCAGTTGAACTCCTTGTATTTTGTGAAGCAAATACCAAACTCCCAGTGCAGCAGCAAACACACCACAAAAAGTGGAGGATGACCAAATGTCTTCACAGTCCACATGGGGAGACACTTAGTCCCCAGTGGCCACACTTAACCTACAAAGAGAGGATTCACCAATGCTGCCTCATGTTCTAGACAATAAGAATCCATGTACTCCAGGTCACATAGATGCAGACCCAGCTTTGATGGTCTTACTACAAAGGAAGCCAAATCTCCTGAAATCAACAAATACTTCAAGTGCCCAACCTCAAAGGAAGTTTTTCACAAAGTTTTTAGGCCAGCAGAGCTCCATGTTTGTGGAGTTTTTGTTCTGTCCCTTACTTTTGGAGACTCCTCTACCACCTCCAAGGTTGTGAACTCCTGATAATGTTCCATTCCAGATATATACTCACTGATTTTCTAACTCTTCTCCTCTAATTGTGTCTTACTTGGGGCGAAGGTAATGTCAAGGCATTGTTCTGGATGAGAGTTGGAGGATATTTTTGCAGCACATATTTGCATACACACTACATTCATTTTCCAATTTTCTTTTTGAAATACTGACTCCCTGACACTAACCCATACCTACTAGACTCAGACAACTCATCCTAATATAATGGAGAAAAATAACCCAAACCGAATAGAAATACAAGCAGTTCAGAGGAGGCATGATGTATAGTTGGACTTGCCTTGTGCATTATATAAGGTAGGAGTTATAAATCTAGTCAAAATTTATTGAAATTTTCTCCATGTGTTTTTAAAGGTAACAAATTTGTGAATTTTTTCTTTCTTTTCTCTCTAGCCTATTCACACATGTATATTTATATGCACATATAGAATCCTACCAGGTATCACATGTACATTTTTGTGAGGTGGCTGAGTTGGCAGATATAAATTGTGAGAAGACATCACTCCTCCTAAACGCTGTTGGAACAGAAAATTCAACCTATAGGGGAGCTTCCTAGCAGAACAAAATTATACATAAATTCAGGTTCAGTAAAATAAATATTTTTGCATCTGTGGATAATATATATTTAATGATGCATTTCGATTGGCATATATATTGCTACTTCTTAATGTCTGTGTTTATTTGTGTGTGTGTGTGTTTGTGTGTATGTATATATATATATATATATATATATATATATATATATATATATATATATAGATAGATAGACACACTCTCCAGATTTTTCAAAATGTGTCTAATATACACACTCTAAATTCATTCATGTTCATGTATGTGGATTTTTAATCAACTTTTCACAAGATTATTCTCAGAAATATTCATCCACCTGAAATACATATTTTTTCCTAGTACTGATAAGTAACTTCAGTGAATGGTGCATACAAATCCTAATTATTCTACAGTAACAGACCCAGTGTAACATCAATGCAAGTAGATTCGTATGGGACATGATATGTAATTTGACGTTCATTTGTATTCAACACTGGTGCATTATTATTTCTTCAGTTTTTGCACATAATAGGATATACATTTCATCCACAAGTTCTCAAATTTATAGGAATTTGTTTCAACTTTAATGACTGTCTGCTTCAGAACACATGTATTGTCAGGGTTTCTTGACTGGTCTTTTCATGAGGCTTTTTTCCAAACACATTATTTTCGATTTCTATAATTACTTTTGAAGCAAAACTCACACACTCTTTATGATAAACCAAAACACTAATATTACCATTAGATGTATAACTGGTTGGAATAAACGAATGTATATCAATATAAGATTTATTGTATATTTTCAGATATCAATTCAATCCATTATTTAAAGTTGGAACCAGTTGTATTTTTTATTCACAGTATGGTCTATTAATGCTTTATCTCTATATTCATAGACACAGGGTACACCTGTTTGTACCCCCAATACTAATTTTACATCTTCAATATATTGCTCTAAGAAATAGTTGAATAAATACTCATGTCACCTGATCTACATATACATTTTATCTGGGCACAAAATGAAAAGTTTACACTTATGATTGTACCAAAGCCTAAACGGAAATTGAGCATGGATTACTAAAAACATCCATGTCCATGTTGCCTAATGCTCTCAAATGTCAATCCTATTGGTGATGACATATTGGTTTCTTCCTAAGATTATATATTCAAACTCAACCGTGGTGAAAATGTCTAATCCTATCACTCACTTTATACTTTGCCTGATTTCATAATGTTTTTATTGATATCTGCTTTTCTACATATTTTCCCCAGTTCATCATAGTGACTGACTCTTCATATGTGCTGATATTTACATTCACTCTCTAACCGAAACCCTATTGCTAAAGAACTCTTGGTCCAAATCCTATACTCACTCTTCTTCCTAAACCTACTGACTATCTTCCTAATCCTATTGACTATCCCTTTTTGACTCAATGTTCTCTTCTACATTCAATCATCCAAGGTACAAGGTCCTATGCCATTGTATATTGAATTATCTGAGACAACTTTGCAGAACATTATTCAAAGCTAAGTATCCCAATCAAGGGCCCAATGACTTCTGGGCTTCATTCATAGCTAGATTTCTGTTTTCATACTTATATTTTACCTCTATATTATTAGAAATATCACAGATTCCAATACCATTATTCATCCAGCAGAATGACCCCTAAACCAATTCGAACATGTTATTAACCATAACCATACACTGTTCCCTCAATCTAACTTTACAGAAGAGAAGAGACAGAGTTGGGATTACAATACAGTAATGTAGGGGATCTTCCACCTGCTGAGAAACTCAAAGGTCCATGGAGAAATGATCATTGGAGAAGATGTAGGAAGCTATGAAGGACCTGAGAAAGCAAAAGTCAATTTCCATGGCAAACAACCTAGTCAACATAAAGGGTTGTGTCTGAATCAGCCTCTCTCTTCTTAATGTAGAGAAGATGGACCAAACAAGGCCTGTGTGCAGAGCTGTTCCTGGTTGCCAATGGTTGATATACCATTCTAACTTGTGAAAGTGTCACAGGAAGTAGGGGCAGCCTCCATCTCATGGGACCCTTGGAAGCAACTGTTAGGACAAAGTGGTTCCAAAGCTGTGACCTCATTCAGTTCCTGAAAAAAGTGACCTCACCTCACTTCCTTGGTGATGGAACTCTCTGATCTTGGGATCCAGGAATTCAGGCACAAAAGCCAGTCCCAGTTCCAGTCCCAGTGGTCTCACTTGTTTGGATTTACCAAGGACAGAGTCAGTCTTTTTTGGTACCTACTGATGTGAGGATGGCGAAATGGCAAGAAATCTCTGAAAAGGGGCCTTTCTTGAGAAATCAGGTAGTGGCTCACAGCTGGCTCCTGACAATTTCATAGAGTTGGCCAAGGAGTCCAAATCTGAGACAGGAGAGGCCATTTCGGGTGACCATACTATGGCCCATAAGTCAGAGGACACTCCAGATAGTCACAGACCTAGTCGGCAGAAGGAGGTGCCTTTGTGGGTGTGGGTTTGGGTTTGTGGTTTTGTCTCATGTTCTGAGAATAGGCAGGGAAGGTGGTTTGTTTAGTTTGGAGTGAACTGTTTCTAGTAAGTAGTTTGGCAAGGCGAGTGTTTCTATGTCTGTGTATCCCACTGTTATCCGTGATTGCAGACATTAGAAAAGATATTGGATCAATGGATGTGTCCTGTCCAGTAGAAAGCTTCCCAGAATTCATGCTGCACAATTTATGAATGGACTGCGGCTTGCCTTATCAATGAGCTACACCTGCTATCTTCCTAAGTTCCTCTTTTCTTCCTGAATTCTGGCCACTCTCCAGAATAGGCTCATGATTTTTTCTGCAAGATATATACCACCTCCAAGCTCTGTATCATGGCCATGTACTGGATAGCTGAAGGGAATGGCGAGCATCACAGTAAACTCAGAAATCACTGTGACCATTAAAGTCTCAATGGAGAAACCCTGCTTTGGGCCTTTTGGTTACCTATTGTTCTGTTGCCCTGAATGTCAGGAAGGTCTTTGCCTTAGGCCACCCCTTTGTGAAGTATGAAGAAAACAGTTTTCAAATGGAAATGAATGGGCATCACCTGTGGCTCTTTGCTTAATTGCTTTAAAAAGGATGTGTCTCATTCAGACTCTTGGCCCTGTGTGAGGCTGTTGCTTAGTTTCTCATCACCTGATGGATCTAAAGAAATAATCCATGTGTACACCCAAAACCAAAGTGGCAAAAAAAGCAGTCATTGTGGATGAAGTCTCTCGCCTTCCTCTGTAAGGTTCCTGACCTCCATCAAGTGAGAATAGGGATCCTTTGGGTCAAATGAGTACCTCAAAGCCCTGCAGATTCTATCCCATAGGAGCTTGGGTTTTCTTATGACTCAAATTTACATAAAGAATCTAAAAACCACAGTCAGTAGTCCTCAAATTGGAGAAGCAGAGCAGAATTAATGGCAGGCCTATTTGATCACTCCTGGTTCACAGGAAGGGTGTACAGGCCACCCTGACATTAGTCAAAATGAGGGGCAAGGGAGATTATTTTTGACACTGTCTTGGGTGGATCCCCTTATGGAAACCTCCAGCCAGAAGTTGTGATGAGTGTCTATATGGACGAATATGAGGGTCATGTGGGAGTGTTTTGGTTTTAATTGTGGTCCTTTGTGTGGCGGTTGGAAGTGATGACTGGGTCCACCTGTGCTTGAACTCGGGTGTGATTCCCCTTAGAGACTGAGTTGTGGTACTGACCTCAGAGAAGTATTGCCATGAATTTTGTTGGGATTTTAGGAGGCCACGCATGAGATTCGGCCTTGGAAACTGATATCTAAGCCCAGGGTGGCTTTGCACAGAGCACTGGGAATCTCAGCCAGGGTGTCACATGATTTTATTCTGAAAGACTTGGCAGCAATAGTTGAGAGTCAAAACATACATGGACCTCACATTGTAGACCTCAATACCTAGCTTCATGTGACCATTGGCCACTCCTTGGGAAGCCTTGCTTCTGAGAGTTCTCCAGAGCTTTCATTGAAATGAGCATCCTCACCATTTAATGGTTCCTGAATGAATTGAAACCCACAGTGCCTTCAACTTCATCCTTGAAAAATGGCTAGATAAATACCATGAAATTTTTGAAATTTTCATCACCAGGTGGCACTGGAGAACCTTTGGATATCCTGTTGCTGACTATGAGCATACCAGACAGTGCCTGATGGACTGGGTTTCAAGAAAATGGTGTAGAGCAGAGATACCAGTAATTTGGAGCCTGCTGAGTAGTGAGAATATAGCTGTGGTCGGCAGGTGTGTGATAAATCATCTGTGGTGGGGCCATGTGGATCTTCCATTGGCTTCCAAATTGCTTGTGACTGACATGGTGTAGCGAGAAGACCCTTATATGTAAAGGCGTCTTGTTATTTGGAGAGGTTTCAGGGCAATGTTCAGAATCAGGTTGCTATGATCAAGAGGCATGCTATGTGGGATAGAACCTTGGTTGGTGCATTCTCCTGCAGACCCTGACCCATCACACATGAGAAACTCCCTCCAATACTTTGTCCCAGTTGAACTCCTTGAATTTCGTGAAGCAAATACCAAACTACAAGTGTAGCAGCAAGAAACACTACGAAATGCAGAGGATCACCAAATGGCTTCACACTCCACACGGGGAGACACTTAGCTCTCAGTGACCATAGTTTACCTACAAAGATTGAATTCAGCACTGCTGACTCATGTTCATTGGAACCTAAGAAACCGTGTCCTCCAGGTAACATAGATGCAGACCCAGCTTTGATGGTCTCATTACAAAGGAATCTAAAGGTCCTGACAACAACATATATTTCAAGTGCCCAACCTCAGAGGCAATTTCTGAAGAAGTCTTTAGGCCAGCAGAGCTTCATGTTTGTGGAGTGTTTACCCTGTCCCTTACTTTAGGAAACTACTCTACCACCTCCAAGGTTGTGAACTTTTGAGCATATTAAAATCCAGAAATGTGTTCCCAGATTTTCTAACTATTCTCCTCTAATGATGTATTACTTGGGGCAAGAGTAATGTCAAGGCATTCTTCTGAATGAGAGTGAAATAGTTCTACATGTGTTTTTTTTTCAATTATTTTATTTCATATTATGTTATTTTATTTTTTTAATTGGTTGTTCAAAACATTACAAAGCTCTTGACATATCATATTTCATACATTAGATTCAAGTGGATTATGAACTCCCATTTTTATCCCAAATACGGATTGCAGAATCATATCGGTAACACATCCACATTTTTATAATGCCCTATTAGTAACTGTTGTATTCTGCTACCTTTTCTATCCTCTACTATCTATACCCCCTCCCCTCCCATCTTCTCACTCTACCCCATCTAGTGTAATTAATTTACCTCCTTGTTTATTTTCCCATTCCCCTCATAACCTCTTATATGTAATTTTGTGTAACAATGAGGGTCTCCCTCCATTACCATGCAATTTCCTTTATCTCTCTCTTTCCGCCCCCCACCTCATGTCTCTGTTTAATGTTAATCATTTCTTCCTGCTCTTCCCCCCTGCTCTGTTGTTAGTTGCTCTCATTATATCAAAGAAGACATTTGGTATTTGTTTTTTAGGGTTTGGGTAGCTTCACTAATCATAAATCTGCTCTAGTGCCATCCATTTTCCTGCAAATTCAATGATTTTGTCATTTTTTAATGCTGCATAATACTCAATGGTGTATAAATGCCACATTTTTTTTTATCCATTCATCTACTGAAGGGCATCTGGGTTGGTTCCACAGTCTAGCAATTGTGAATTGTGCTGCTATGAACACCGAAGTGGTAGTATCCCTGTAATATGCTCTTTAAAGATCTTCAGGGAATAGTCCGAGAAGGGCAATAGCTGGGTCAAATGGTGGTACCATTCCCAGCTTTCCCATGAATCTCCATACTGCTTTCCAAATTGGCCACAACAGTTTGCAGTCTCACCAGCAATGTACAAGAGTACCCTTTTCCCCACATCCTCGCCAGCACTTCTTGTTGTTTGACTTCATAATGACTGCCAATCTTACTGGAGTAGGATGGTATCTTAGGGTGGTTTTAATTTGCATTTCTCTGACTGCTAGAGATGGTGAGCATTTTTTCATGTACTTACTGATTGATTGTATGTCCACCTCTGAGAAGTGTCTGTTCAGGTCCTTGGCCCATTTTTTGATTGGGTTATTTGTCATCATATTGTCTATTTTTTTGAGTTATTGGTATATTCTGGTATTAGGGCTCTATCTGAAGTGTGAGGAGTAAAATTTGTTCCCATGATTTAGGCTCCCTATTTACCTCTCTTTTTTTTATTCTGCTGAGAAAAAACTTTTCAGTTTAAGTAAGTTCCATTTGATGATTCCTGTTATTAACTCTTGTGCTATGGGTGTCCTGTTAAGAAATTTGGAGCCCGACCCCATATTATGTAGATCGGAGCCAACTTTTTCTGCTATTAAATGCAGAGTCTCTGATTTGGTATCTAGCTCCTTGATTCACTTTGAGTTAACTTTTGTGCATGTGAGGGGATTCAGTTTCATTTTGTTGCATATGGATTTCCAGTTTTCCCAACACCATTTGTTGAAGATGCTATCCTCCCTCCATTGCATGCTTTTAGCTCCTTTATCAAATATAGTTGTAGCTTTGTGGATTAGTCTCTGTGTCCTCTATTCTGTACCATTGCTCCTCCACCTGTTTTGGTACCAGTGCCATGCTGTTTTTGTTACTATTGCTCTGTAGTATAGTTTGAGGTCTGGTATCGCTATACCGCCAGATTCACACTTCCTGTTTAGTATTGCTTTTGCTATTCTTTGTCTTATATTTTTCCATATGAATTCCATGATTGCTTTATCTATTTCTACAAGAAATGCCCTTGGGATTTTGACTGGCATTGCTTAAACCTATAGAAAACTTTTGGTAATATCGCCATTTTTATGATGTTAGTTCTGCCTATCCATGAACAGGGTATATTTTTCCATTTTCTAAGATCTTGTTCTACTTCTCTTTTTAGGGTTTTGTAGTTTTCATTGTATAAGTCTTTCACCTCTTTTGTTAGGTTGATTTTCAAGTATTTTATTTTTTTTTTTTGAGGATATTGTGAATGGAGTGTTTTTCCTCATTTCCATTTCAGAAGTTTTGTCGCTGATATAGAGAAATGCCTTTGATTAATGCGTTTTGATTGTATATCCTGCTACTTTCCTGAATTCATTTATTAGTTCTAGTAGTTTTTTTGTAGACCCTTTTGGGTCTTCTATGTATAGAAATATGTCACCAGCAAATAGTGATAATTTAAGTTCTTCTTTTCCTATTTGTATGCCTTTGATTTCTTTCGTCTGTCTAATTGCTCTGGCCAGTTTTTCGAGAACTATATTGAATAGAAGTGGTGATAGAGGGCATCCCTGTCTTGTTCCAGATTTTGGAGGGAATGCCTACAATTTTTCTCTATTCAGAATGATGCTAGCCTGAGGCTTAGCATAGATAGCTTTTACAATGTGGAGGTAAGTTCCTGTTATCCCTAGTTTTTCTAATGTTTTGAACATAAAGTGATGCTGTACTTTGTCGAATGCATTTTCTGCGTCTATCGAGATGATCATATGGTTCTTATCTTTAAGTCCATTGATGTGATGAATAACATTTATTCATTTCCATAGCTTTTACTATGTGGAGGTAAGTTCCTGTTATCCCTAGTTTTTCTAATGTTTTGAACATAAAGGGATGCTGTACTTTGTCGAATGCATTTTCTGTGTCTATCGAGATGATCATATAGTTCTTATCATTAAGTCTATTGATGTGATGAATAACATTTATTGATTTCCATATATTGAACCATCCTTGAATCCCAGGGATGAATCCTACTTGATCCTGGTACACAATTTTTTTGATGTGCCTTTGTATTCGATTCGCCAGAATTTTATTGAGGATTTTTGCGTCTAGGTTCATCAGATATATTGGTCTGTAGTTCTCTTTCTTTGAGGTGTCTTTTTCTGGTTTCGGAATCAGGGTGATGTTGGCCTCATAGAATGAATTTGGCAGAGCTCCCTCTTTTTCTATTTCCTGAAATCACTTGAAAAGTATTGGTATTAATTCTTCTTATAGGATTTCTAAAACTCTGCTGTATAGCCAACCGGTCCTGGGCTTTTCTTGGTTGGTAGTCTTTTGATTACTTATTCTATTTCATCCATTGATATTGGTCGGTTTAAATTGTGTGTATCCTCCTGACTCAGTCTGCGCAAATCATATGACTTAAGAAATTTATGGATGTCTTTACTATTTTCTATTTTATTGGAATAATGGTTTTCAAAATAATTTCTAATTGTCTTCTGTATTTCTGTAGCACCTGTTGTGATATTGCCTTTTTCATCCCATATGTTAGTAATTTGAGTTCTCTCTCTTCATCTCTTCTTTAGCATGGCTAAAAGTCTGTTGATCTTATTTATTTTTTCGAAGAACCAACTTTTAGTTTTGTTAATTGTTTCAATAGTTTCTTTCGTTTCAATTTTGTTGATTTCCGCTCTGATTTTAATTATTTCTTGCCTTCTGCTACATTTGCTGTTGTTTTGCTATGCCTTTTCTAGGGCTTTGAGATGAAGTGTGAGCTCATTTATTTGTTGGTTTTTCCTTTTTTTCAGGAATGACCCCCAGGTGATGAATTTCCTTCTTAAAACTGCTTTCATTGTGTCCCATAGATTCCGATATGTTGTGTCTGTAATTTCATCTATCTCCAAGAATTTTTTGATTTCCTCCTTTATGTCTTCTGTAACCCATTGATTATTGAGTAACATATTGCTCATTTTCCAAGGATTTTTCCTTTCTTCTTTTATCATTGATTTCCAGTTTCATTCCATTATGATCAGATAAAATGCATGGTATTATCTCCACACCTTTATATTTACTGAGGGTTGCCCTATGGCATAATATATGGTCTATTTTTGAGAAGGATCCATGTGCTGCTGAGAAAAAAGTATATCCATTTGATGATGGTTGATATATTCTATATATGTCAGTTACATCTAGGTTATTGATTGTGATTTTGAGTTCTATTGTTTCTTTATTCCACTTTTGTTTGGAGGATCTGTCCAATGGTGAGAGATGTGTGTTAAAGTAACCCATCATTATTGCGTTGTGGTCTATTTGATTCTTGAACTTGAGGAGAATTTGTTTTATGAACATCGCAGCACCATTATTTGGTGCATAAATATTGATAATTGTTATGTCTTGTTGGTGAATGGTTCCTTTTAACAGTATATAATGTCCTTCCTTATCCCTTTTGATTAACTTAGTCTTGAAGTCAATTTTATTCGAAATGAGGATGTCCACCCCTGCTCGCTTACGAGGACCGTGTGCATGGTGTATTTTTTCCCAACCTTTTACCTTCAGCCTGTGTATGTCTTTTCATTTCAGATGTGTCTCCTGGAGGCAACATATTGTTGGATTTGTTTATTTAATCCAAGTTACCCGCCTATGTCGCTTTATTGGAGAGTTTAAGCCATTAACGTTTAGAGTTACTTTTGATGTATGGTTTGTACTGCCAGCCATGTTTGATTATTTATCTTTTTTTTATTTTAGTTTGTTTCTCCATGATTAGCTTTCACCCCGCCCTCTGTCATTACCAAGGTACTTCCCACTGATGGTTTTGTTTGTTGTTTTTCATTTCTCCCTCGTGTAGTGTTTATTTCAAGATGCTTTGCAATGCTGGTTTTCTGGCTGCAAATTCTTATAGCTTTTGTTTATCATGAAAGATTTTTATTTCGTTGTCGTACCTGAAGGTTAATCTTTCTGGATACAGAATTCTTGGTTGGCATAAATTGTCCTTCAGTGTTTGAAATACGTTTTCCCAGGATCTTCTCACTTTCAGCGTCTGTGATGAAATATCTGTTGTTAACCTTATTGGTTTACCTCTGAATGTAATCTGCCTCCATTCTATTGTAGCTTTTATTATTTTCTCTTTGTTCTGTACATTGGATATCTTCATAACAATGTGTCTTGGCATTGGTCTACTGTGATTTTATGTGCTCAGTGTCCTGTATGCATCTACAATTTGTATATCCCTTTCTTTTTTTATTTCTGGAAAGTTTTCTGTAATTTTTCATCCAGCAGGTTTCTCATTCCGTTGGTTTGAATCTCTGTACCTTCCTCTATCTCGATGACTCGTAAGTGTGTTTCTTTTATGTTATCCCATATCTCTTGAATGTTTTTCTCGTGATTTTTTACCAGCCTTTCTGAGTTGGCTAGACTCGTTTCAAGCTGATATATTTTGTCTTCATTATCTGACGTTCTGGCTTCTACTTGCTCCACTCTCTTAGTGATACTCTCAATTGAGTTCTTAATTTGGTGTATCGTTTCCTTCATTTCTAGAATTATTGTTTGATTTTTTTTTTATAATCTCTATCTCCTGATAAAGATGCTTAACTTCTTCATTTATCTGTTTATGTAATTCATTTTCAATGTGTTCTTTGACTGTTTGGATTTTCTGTCTCGTATCCTCTTTAAGGATCCATTCCATCTGTTTAAGGTATTCCATGAGTCTTTATATGACCATTTTCTGATGACTCTAGGTCCTCCTGAATATTTAGGGTGTCCTTCATTGTTTGTACTCCTTTTCTTTCTTGCTTGTTTATGCTGCTCATGTTACTTCCTGTTCTGTTTGACTGCTGAGTTACTGTTTACTCTTAAAAATTTATTTGATGCTTGGAAGGAAAGATTTTAGAAGGAAAGGGAAGAAGTCACTAAAGAGAATGAGAGTAGGCAGGTAGAATTCAAGGATGGGGGAATAAGAAAATTGAAAAGAAATTAAAAGAAAATAGAAAATAAAGAAAGAAAATGAATTTTTTTAAGAAAATGATGAAGATAATATAAAATTAAAATTTAAAAAAATAATATGAAAATTAAAAAATTGAAAACATTTAAAAAAGTTAAAGAACAACAACAAAAAATAAAAATGGAAGAAAAAGAAAAACAAAACAAAACAAAACCTAATTTAAAATAATAATAATAATAATAAATGCAGTCATAGATTTTTATAAACTTCTTTTCCCGTAGGTGGAGCTGTGCCCACTGGGACAAGCTTCTCCTTTCAATAGGTGGGAACCAATCACTGTGCAGCAGCTCTTCCTCCCAGACTGGGTGGGTGTCCAATCCTGAGTGCCTAGGGCCTTCACTTGTGTTTCCTCAAGCCAGGCCCCACTCACCTGTGACACTCACCACAATACTGGCTACATGCCAGGTCTGCTGCTTCTGGGAGCCCTGTTTTCATGAACGCCTGGGCACACTCTCCCTGTTTGTCTCCCTCAGACCCTAAGTTTGTAGAGCTTGGGCCTGAGAACCCCCAGCAAATTTGCTTGCCCTCCGGAAGCCATGCCCCCGAAGCTGGAGCAAGAGACCTCAGTTGTAGCACTGGTGGGAGCGGTAGACTGCAGGTCTGCACCGCGAGTCCCGTGCTACTCCTAATTCCCTCGGTGTGGCTATCGTGCTCATCGGAGAGCTGGGACAGGCCCTTAAGATTTCCCAACAAGTTCGCAAATTTATAAGAATTTGTTTCACTTTCAAACACTTCCTGCTTCAGGACACATGTATTCTTCCATATTTATTGACTGGTCATTTCATGAGACTTCTTTCCAAACACATTATTTTCAATTTCCATAATCACTTTTGACGGAAAACTCACATAAACTTCATGATAAATTATAACTCTGATATTACCATTAGATGTATAACTCGTTGGAATTAATGATTGTATACCAATATAGGATTTCTTATATATTTTCAGATAAAAATTCAATCCATTATTTAAAGTGGAACGAGTTATATTATTTATTCACAGTATGGTCTCTTCATGCATTATCTCTATATTCATAGACGCAGTGTACACTTCTTTGTACCCCCAATACTAATTTATACGTCTTCATAATATTGGTCCCTGAAATGGTGGAAGAAATACTCATATCACCTGATCTACTTATACATTTAATCACAGAAATATTTGGAACACAAAATGCAAAGTCACACCTATGTTTGTACCAAAGCCTAAATGGAAAGTAAACATGGATTACTAAAAACATCCATGTCCAGGTTGCCTAATGCTCTCAAATGTCAATCTTATTGGTGACTACATATTTGTTTCTTCTTAAGTTTATATATTCAAACTCAACCCTACTAAAAATGACTAATTCTATCCCTCACTTTATACATTGCCTGATTTCATACTGGCTCTATTGCTATCTGTTTCCTACATATTTTCCCCAGTTCATCATTGTGACTGACTCTTCACATGTGCTGACATTTATATTCACACTCTAATCGATAACCTATTGCTAATAAACTTTTGTTCCAAATCCTATACTCACTCTTCTTTTTAAACTTACCAACTATCACCTAATTCTACAGACTATCCTTTTTTGACTGGATGTTCTCTTCTACATTCAATCATGCAAGGTACAAGGTCTTATGCCATTGTACATTGATTTATCTGATACCACTGTGCAGAATGTAACTCAATGTTAAGTTTCACAATCAAGGGTCCAATGCCCTTCTGGCCTTCAAATGTTACCTAAATTTCTGATTTCATACTTATATTTCACATATATATTCTTGTAAATATCGCAGTTTCAAATACAATTATTCATTTTGCAGAATGATTCCTAAACCAAATCCAACATGTTATTGACCCTAAACATACACTGTTCCCTCAATCTAACTTTACAGAAGAGCAGGGACAGAGTTGGTCTTACATTACAGGAATGTAGGGGATCTTCCACCTGCTGAGATCTTCAAAGGTCCATGCAGACATGATCCCTGGAAAAGAGGTAGGCAGGTTGAAGAACCTGAGAGAGCAAAAGTCATCTTCCATGGCAAACAACCTGGTCAGGATGAAGGGGTGTGTCTGAATCAGCCACTTTCTTCTTAATGTAGAGAAGATGGATCAAACCAGGCCTGTGTGGAGAGCTGTTCCAATGTGCCTATAGTTGGTATACCATTCTAACTTGTGGAAGTGTCACAGGAAGTAGGGGCAGCCTCCATCTCATGGGACCCTTGGAAGCAACTGTTAGGACAAAGTGTTTGCCAAGGCATTGACCTCATTCAGTTCCTGAAGGAAGTGACCTACCTCACTTCTTTGGTGATGGAACTCTCTGAACTTCGGATCCAGGAAGTCAGGCACCCAGAGCCAGTCCCAGTCCCAGTCCCAGTGTGCTCACTTGTTTAGTTTTACCAATGACAGATTCTGTCTTTCTTGGTACCTACTGATGTGAGGATGGCCAAATGCCAGGAGAGCTCTGAAGATGGGCCTTTCCTGAGTAAGAAGGTAGTGGCTCACCGATGGCTCCTAACAACTTCACAGAGTTGTCCAAGGAGACCAGATCTGAGACAGGACAGGCCATTTCATTGGAACATAGTATGGCCCACCAGTCAAAGGACACTCTGGATATTCACAGACTTACTTGGGGGAAGGAGGTGCCTTTGTGTTTGTGGGTGTGACTTTGTGATTTTGTCTCATTTTCTGAGAATAGGTAGGAAATTTGGTATGTCTGGTTTGCAGTGGACTGTTTCTAGATAGTTGTTTGACAAGGCGAGTATTTCTATGTCTGTGTATCCCACTGTGTCCGTGGTTGTAGACATTAGAATAGAGAATGCATCAACGTATGTGTCCTGTCTAGTAGAAAGCTTCCCAGCATTCATCCTGCCCAATTTATGACTGGACTGCAGGTTGCCTTTTCGATGGGCAACACCTACTATCTTCCTAAGTTTCAGATTTCTTCCTGAATTCTGGCCAATCTTCAGAATAGTCTCATGTTTTTGTGTCCAAGATAGGTACCACCCCAAGCTCTGTCACATGGCCATGTACTTAATAGCTGAAGGTAATGACGAGCATCTTAGAAAACTCAGATATCAGTGTGACCAGGTAAGTCTCAGTGGAGAAACCATGCTTTGTGCCTTTTGCTTACCTATTTTTCTGTTTCACTGAATGACAGGAAGGTCTTTGCCTCAGGCCACCCCTTTGTGAAGTATGAAGAAAACAGTTTTCATATTGAAATGAATGGGCATCACCTGTGGCTCTTTGCTTAATTGCTTTGGAAAGGATGTGTCTGAATCAGCCTCTTGGCCCTGTGTGAGGCTGTGGCTTAGATTCTCAGCACCTAATGGAACTAAAGAAAGGTCCCATGTGTGCATCCAAAACCAAAATGGCAAAATTCAGTCATTGTGGATGATTTCTCTCTTCTTCCTCTATTAGGTTGCAGACATCCATCAAGTGAGTATGGGGATCCTTTATGTCAATTGAGTTCTTCAAAGCCATGCAGAGGTGCTTGGGTTTTCTCATGATTCCAATTCACATAAAGAATCTAAACCCCACAGTCAGTAGGCCTCAAATTGTAGAAGCAGAGCAGTAGTAATTGCAGGCCTATTTGATCACTACCGGTTCACAGCAATGGTGTTCAGGCCAACCTGACTTTAGGCAAATGATGGCCAAGGGAGCTTATTTTGGACACTCTCTTGGGCTGCACCCCACATGGAAATCTCCAGCCAGAGGTTATAATGAGTGTCTATGTGGAAGAAGATGAGAGACATGTGGGAATGTTTTGGTTTTAATTTTGGTCATTTGTGTGGCAGGTGGAAGGGATGACTGGGTCCACCTGGGCTTGAACTCTGGTGTGATGCTCCTTAGATACTGAGTTCTGGAACTGATCTCAAAGAAGTATTGCCATGAATTGTGTTGGGATTTTAGGAGGCCACGCATGAGAGTCGCCTTGGAAACTTAGATCTAGGCCCAGGGTGGCTTTCCACAGAGCAATGGGAATCTCAGCCAGGATATTACATGATTTATTCTGAAAAACTTGGAACACATAGTTGAGAGTAAAAACACACATGGACCTCACATTGCAGACCTCAAAGGTCCTGCCTTCATGTGACCTTTTGGCCACTCTTTGGGAGGCCTTGCCTGTGATTGTTTTCCATAGTTTTATTGAAATTAGCTTCCTCAATATTTAATGGTTCCTGAATGAATTGAAACCCACAGTGCCAATAACTTCTTCCTTGAATAATGGCTAGATAAATACCATAAAATTTTTGAAATTCCCATGACCAGATGGCACTGGAAAACCTTTGGATGTCCTATTGCTGATCATGAGTATACCAGACAGTGCCTTGATTGACTGGGTTTCATGAAAATGGTGTAGAACAGAGATGCCAGTTAGTTGGCGCCTGCTAATTAGTGGGCCTAGACCAGTGGTGGGCGGGTGTGTGATAAAACATCTGTGGTGGGGCCACGTGGATATGCCATTGGCTTCCAAATGGCTTGTGACTGATATGGTTACAGCCAACAGACCCAATATGTAAAGGCATCTTTTTATATGTAGAGGTTTCAGGGAAATGTTCAGAATCAGGTTGCTATGGTCAAGGGGGCAATCTATGTGGATTAGAAGCCTGGTTATTGCATTCTCCAGCAAACCCTCACCCACCACACGTGACAGAACTCCCTCCAGCAATGTGTCCCAGTTGAACTCCTTTATTTCGTGAAGTAAATACCAAACTCCCAGTGCAGTAGCAAGAAACACCACGAAAAGTGGAGGATGACCAAATGGATTCCCAATTATCATAGGGAGACACTTAGCCCCAGTGGCCACAATTTAGCTACGAAGAGAGAATTCAGCACTGCTGCCACATGTTCATTGGAAAATAAGAAACCATGTCTTATAGGTTACATATATGCAGAACCAGCTTTGATGGTCTCTCTACAAAAAAACTAAATCTCCTGACAACAACATATATTTCAAGTGCCCAACCTCAGAGGCAGTTTCTCAAGAATTCTTTAGGCCAGCAGAGCTGGATGTTTGAGGAGTGTTTACCTTTTGCCTTATTTTTTTGAACTCTGCTACCACCTCCAAGCTTGTGAACTCCTGAGCATATTCCATTCCAGATATGTATTCACAGATTTTCTAACTCTTCTCCTGTAACTGTGTCTTACTTTGGTAAAAGGTAATGT